>NW_018024163.1:0-8038 GCF_002006095.1 Pseudomyrmex gracilis
CGCCGCTGCCGCTGCCTCGCCGCCGCCGCTGGTCCGTTGCCTCGCCGCTTCTCTGCTACCGCTGCTTCGCTTGCGTTGACTGCTTTGCCACTTTTGCTGCTTTTTCGGCTGTCCTTAGCCGGTTCCTCGGTGCCCTTCCTGGCCCTTCCGTCACAGCTGCTTGTCCGCTTGCCGCTTACTGCTTCCGGAATTTCCCGGCGGTAGATTTTGTTTTTCCGTTCTGCTGCTGCAGTCCGGTCGCTTTCTTATCTCCGCCGTGTGTCACTGCCCGTCGCTTGGCTTGCGTTAGGTCAGTGTTGCCGTGTAACTCGAGACTGTGAGTTCGCGGTGTCTTTCCTTCTCTCTTGAACTCGTAGTTCATAAGACACTTTTTTAATGACTGCCTTTTTTTTGTTTCAGGAGCAGTTTTCACAAAAAGGGGTTCTGTATATATAGCGGTTATACTTATGTGTCTTTTTACTTTATTATTTTGAAATACACCCCTTCTTTTTAATAACAGAACTCAATCGTTCTTGTTCCCTTTTTTTTTCTTTCTCACCCAGTGTCTGTTTCCTTGATCCAACCGGAATCTCCTGCTGAGTCTCGTCCTTGACACACGGAATGAGAGATCCCACCGCTGCCACCAAAATTTGTTAGATGTCGAGGAAGGTCGGGTGGTAAAGAGGAAGTTCTTTGCTCGAACTTATTACAATGTCCTTTATTGCTCCTGTTCTTTACAACGTTCCTTACACGGCTATGTCTCACTGCGGTAAACTCTCCGGCTTGCGGAGCCACACAGTGAGCTAGCAGTCCTAACACGGTCTCTCCTCTACTTCATCCACGCGATCGATTTATAGTAATCGATCGCGCTGATTCAGCAGGCCCACCGGTCCTAGCAACGGCCGTGCTAGTTACTGGTGCCGGTGTCGACACATGCTGCGTTTGCACTTCACACAACGCGGCGATGTGTCGCGCCCTGTGGCAACCAGCAGTTCTTCCTAGAACTGCTGCCTTCCTGCTACCTAACTAGGTCATTGAGCAATGACAGTGATGTCTCATCACCTTGCTCAATGGCCTCATCTTAACTATCTTTTAACACAAAAATTGGCGCACAACAAGTGTTATCGGCGAAGAGCCGCAAAACGGGCCCGGAAACAGGCTGAGGCACAACGACAAACACCTGCCGAGACTCCTCTCACCGTACCAGACACGCTAGGAAGTAGCGAAAATTATGAAATCATCAATAGTAGTTATAATAATAACACCGACACACTACCAAATTTGCGAACTCAGTCGCCTCCCCGCTCCCCCTTTCTAACGCATCCAGAACCGTCACATTCTTCCGTGAGCCCTCCTGAGGTCCATTCTGCACCTACTTCTCTCCCGCGCCCTTTTCCACTCCGTCCTTCGCCATCATCCTCGCCCGAGTTAGAATATTTAGGCGAGCGCCCCGCCGACCCCTCTCGTCCACGCACCTTCCCCCTTCCTCTCCATCTTTTAGCACTCGCTTCCGCTTACAAAATTACCATCCCTACCTCCACCGCGTATATAGTTGATCCCGAGAACCTTCATCTCCCCAACTCTATCGGATAATTTTTACTTACTCTCCGAATACACTCTTTACAATTAAATTCCCCCTCCTTGCCGAACACAGATTAGTCCCCGTAAAAGACTTTTACAAATTCTTCCCCCCGAGTACTTGCAAAATCACTGAAATTATCGAGGTAGACCTAAACTGAGTTCGCAGTACACACATCTACTCACATCCATCCGATATAAAAAAATTAAAAAATGGAAACAATCGGTATTAAAACAAATATGTTAATTTTATAAATAAATATAAATATATACATAAAAACAAAATGCTAAACAAATACACATATATGTATATAAATATTGTTTAATTATTTCTGATTGATTTCTTGCCCACCATCCCGCACCTCTAATTAGATCGCACAGTCTCATCCCAGGCAATTGAGATTTGCATTTCAGGCCTAAAACAGAGACACACGAGCGAAGTCCAGAGAGCGACGGAGTAAGAACGGCACACGACCGTTGACCCGTCCGCCGGACCCGATACATCGCTCGACTCTCGCATCCACACAACCGTTTCTCTAAGTGTGCGTGTCACGAGAGATAAGGAAAAATTCGACAAGTGTTACGCTTCGTTCATGCCCGACCGTTTTCAGGAGCCAGGATGTAACACTTAAAACCCTCTGGGGTTTCTGACAATGGGCCGAAATGATTGGCGTGCAGAATCTGGAATAAAAGACTCGGATTGTCGGTGATCTAGAGGTCACTTTTTCTTGAATTCCTGGATGAGTTAGAGATTAGACAGAGCAAACAATTATCAATATAGTTCCTAATTTTTTCTTATGCATTTCTGGAAACCAGTAGTTTGTTTGAATTCCAAGTAATGTTTTCTTACACCCGCAATGAGCCATGTCATTATGGTATACACGGATAATATTGTTTACCATAGACTCTGGCACCACAAAGCAAGATCTATCTGGTCCCTTCCTATACACAAGCCCTTCTACTAACTCATACTTGTCAAGATCCGACTCTCCCAGTTGCTGTGCTATTGTTTTAATGTTAGGCGTCTTGCAGCTGCCTATATTGAAGTTCTTTTTCCAGCGGCAGAGATTCGACAAAAGCGACTACCCTACTTAGGGCATCCACATGCGCCATTTTATGTCCTGATGATTGTTTTTGAAGAAGGATCGCTGCTAATACAACCGAACTCGAATCTGTATGTAGCTCAGTTTCCAACGACGGTTTGTAAAACCGGGTATGAGACCAATTCTTTTTTAAGTGTTTCAAACGCCTCCATGCAACTCTAATCGAAATGAAATTCAGCGTTCTTATGTAACAACCTATGTCTAGCTTTATCCGCATACTCCTGGATAAATTTTCGAAAAAAATTCGTCAACCCCAAAAATCTTTGGACTTCTACTGTTTTGTTAGGTACGAGGAAGTTTTTAACAACCTGGACATGTTGATCACTAAGAGTAATATTTTCTCAAGAAATTACATAACCGAGATACTCGATTCGGGTTCGTAGAAAAAGACACTTTTTATAGTTGAGAGTGAACTCATACTGCTTAAGAATCAGCATAACCTGCTTGAGAACAATTAGGTTTTCTTCCACTGTCTTAGTGGGTATGAGAATATCATTAATATAAACAATAACCTTATCGTCTCGTAACCAAAATTGTAGAATCTGGACGAGTCTTTTCTGGAACTCAGCCGGGGACTCAGAAAAACCGAAAGGCAACCTGGTGTACTCGAACTGGTGTGGCAAACGAAAAATATTTTTTATGTTTGGGATGTAGTTTAATTTGGTAAAACCCATCCTTCAAATCAAGAAGAGAAAACACGTTTTTATCACCGAGCCTAGCTAAACAATCCTCTATCAAAGAAAATGGGTATTTTTGCTTTATGACCCTACTTGAGCGGACGTAAATCGATACAAAGACGTAGCGAACCATTTTTTTTCCAGACCGTCACGACTCGCGCACAATAGGGAGAGTTACTGTACTTAATAATTCCACGTTTTAACAGATCGTCCGTTATTTGCCGAATTTGTAACCGTTCGGATCAAGCAAACCTTCTAGGGGCGTACGCATATACCGAGTCTTTCAACGACACTTTAACTAAATACTGTTCTTTGGTTTCAGTACCCGGAAAAAAATGGATTAAATCTAAATAGATCTAATTTAAATCTAACAAGATAATGGATAATTAGATCTAGTTTTCCATTTTTTTTATCTTGTTAGATTTAAATTAGATCTATTTAGATTTAATCCATTTTTTCCTCGTCTTATATAAAGATAGGTCTTAACAGTTGAGGACTGCAATATCCATGTAAATGGCGTTTGCATAACTGCTTGTGATTCAGTTTGTTTTTTATATATTCTGAAAATATGTATATAAAAGTCTGAGCACAATAGAGAAAATATTAGGAACTTAGGAATAGGAATTAAAAACAGAAGTTAAGTGCACAATGCAAAAAAATAAAATATAACATAAATATATATAAATATAGGCTGTATTTCATGCAACCATGACACTTATATGTTCCTATATGTTATATTTTATTTTTTGTCATTGTTATTTTACATTTAACTTCTACTTCTAATTCTTATTCCTAATATTTTCTCTATTGTCTTAATATCCATGCGGGATATACCGCACAGATATTTTAGGGATGTTCTGAGTACAATAAATACAATCACAATAATTTCATAAAAATCATTCAGTATAAATTGCGGAAGGAATCTAGTTATTATATTCTGAGTTTATTCTGAGAATATTTGTTGCATGCCCACATAGCACGTAATATTACTGCAATATCACAGTAAAATTGCAATATATCAGTATTAGATATTATAATATCTGTTATATTATAATATCTAATACTGATATATTGCAATTATATTAGATATTATAATATTATTGTTGGAGATAGTAATGCGCACACGCATTGGATACACATACGTCCATCCGCCGTTCCATCGCGCATTCTGCTCCTGCGCGGATACTCATGTATATAATTCCTGTGTGTGCAAAAAGGCTAGCGTGTAATAAATTCACAATTGTTAGATTAACTAAACTCTTTTCTTAAATTGTATTACCCGACTGAAAGTAACCCACAGGTTATGGGCCCAGTGGCGAGAAAAGTGAGTGATACAAAAATAAAAGAAATAGAAAAGTGAGCAAAGCCGAGTGAAAAATATAACCTCAAAAAAAAAAATATGAACGCCGATAGATCATCGAGGATCGAGCTTTTGAATAGCTCGAACTACGAAGTATGGCGCATTCGTATGAAGGCCGTGTTGTTGAGACACGACAAATGGGGCTACGTCAGCGGAAGTATCCCGGAACCAGAAGCCGTATCTGGAGACCGCGCGACGGCGACCGCGTTGAGCAAGTGGAAGGATCACGACGAAAAAGCTTTGGCTGAAATTATCCTGTCGGTGGGTGAAGCAGAATTAAGAAGCATCTCGAATTGCACCACGTCGAAGGAAGCCTGGGAGAAGCTCCAGTCGATCCATGCATCAAAGGGTCCAGTACGGAAGATTGAATTACTCACAGACGTTACGTCATTCAAATTGGAAGAGGACGATGATTTTAGACAACGCCTGGACAAATTTTCTAGCGCAGTAGAGCAATTGGCGGGCATGAAGATCGACATTCCAAACGACATGTTGGTCGTACTGATACTTAAGGGTTTGCCGTCAAGCTACGAAAACTTCAGATGTGCCATGAGGTCCAAGGATGACCTACCAACTACAGAGGTGCTCATCGGGAAGATTATGGACGAGAATAAGAGCCGACGCGTTAATGATCTCACGGTCGATAACAACGCGCTCTACGCCGGCAATCGACAAAGTAGTAATCAACGTCGCAAAAACCCGAAACAGAAAAAGAAATACCCGTGTTATGTATGTGGCAGTTTGGACCATTGGGCATCACAATGCCCGAAACGTTCCAAGGATTCAGCGAAGAACGTCAATATACGAGGCGAAAATTTGTACATCGAAGTAGCAACTGCAGAAGAGGCCAAAAACGTGACATCCACGAAGAGATGGTGTCTGGACAGCGGCTGCACGACACACATGTGTGCGAACGAAGAGTTAATGACAGACATCGAACAATGCACGGCGACACTGAACATGGCGAACACCGCATCGACGACGGCGAAGGCAAAAGGAACGGCACACCTGATAGCGGCAACGAAAAACGGCAAGGTAGATGTAAATATTAATAATGCGTTACTCGTGAAAGATCTCAGGACTAATTTACTTTCCGTGTCAAAAATCACACAAAACGACCGAGAGGTTGTATTTAGAAAAAACGAAGCCGTTATTAGAGATCTGGATGGAAACGTCAAGCTAACCGCTGACCGTATTGAAGATCTCTATTACCTGAGAGAAGCTGGAGAACGAGTCAACGCAGCCACGGAGGAGATACGCACGTCGGAAGCAAGCCTATGGCATGCCAGACTCGGTCATCTCCACATGGACGCCGTAGTGGATTTGTCAAATGAACATGCGACGGGTTTAAGACCGCTGAAGAGAGATGGTCAGCCGTGTGATGTCTGTCAACGCGGAAAGTTGACGACGAAGCCGTTCACAGCCAGAACGGAGAGGAGCAGCAAACCGCTTGAGATCGTACACACTGACCTGTGCCAGCCGTCTAGAGTNAAGTCAGAGGGAGGCAACCGATACTTCGTAACCTTCACCGACGACTACAGCGGTTGGTGCGTTATACACTTCCTGAAATCTAAGGACACGGTATTTGAAGCATTCAAGATGTATAAAAGTTTCGCGGAGAAACAAACGGGCATGAAAATAAAGTCTCTGCAATCGGATAATGGCCGAGAATATAGCAACAAGCATTTCGACGAGTATTTACAACGCGAGGGCATTCAGAGACGGCTCACGGTACCGTACACACCACAACAAAATGGCGTCGCCGAGCGTATGAACCGAACTATCGTCGATATGACCAGATGCCTACTGATCCAGTCAGGGCTCCCAGAGATGTACTGGGCGGAGGCAGTAAACACCGCTAATTACCTGAGAAACCGATGTCCGAGTAGAAGTCACGGGGGAAAGACTCCGTATGAGCTTTGGTATGGAAGTAAGCCAAATTTGAAGCATCTTCGAGTATTTGGCGCCAAAGTATTTGTCCTCGAAAAAGGTCCAAATCGAGGAAAGCTCGACGACAGGTCCGTCGAAGGAAAGCTCGTCGGATACTCAGAGACGGCGAAAGCTTACAAAGTACGACGAAACGACACAGGGAAGATTGTATTCACCAGAGACGTGACAATAATCGAGGAGCCAGTGTTGAGACAGCGAAACGTCATGCAAATGGATCTGGACTACATGCATCCCAGAGAGGACACCCCTGAGCCAGGTAGAGAGATCGGATGCGAGAGAACTCCTGCAGAACGCGAAATGGGACCACCTAAACGTGGACCGGGAAGACCCTCCAGGCAGAAAACCGGAAGACCCGGAAGACCGAGAAAGCTCTACCGATACGTCAGTATGTCGAGTGTCGCTTCAAGTAATGCGTCCAGTCGTGAAGATCTTACGCAAGATAACGACGAACCAATGGATCAAGAAGCCGAAGGACTCGATGACGCATTTAATCAAACAAACGACGAAAATCGAGGCGAAAAGGGGGCGCTCAATGCGTCAGCAACACAAATTGAAAAACTAGCAAAAAGTGAAAAAGACGGAGTTGAAAACTCAACAGACGACGTCGAAGACCTGGAGGACTGCGACGAACCAATGGAGGTAAAATTCACCCAGGAAATGGCCCACATGGCGGATGTGGAACTCGAGGAAGCGACGAAAGGCGAGCATGCACAGGAATGGAAGCATGCTATCGCCGAGGAGGTGCGCTCACACCTACTACACGGAACCTGGCAGCTTGTGAAACGACCCGAGCGAGGGAGAGTCATTGACTCGAAAGTGATCTTGAAAAACAAGACAAACATCGAAGGAGAGATCGTTCGCAGAAAAGCGCGCATAGTAGCCAGAGGTTTTACACAGAGACCTGGATTCGATTTCAACGAGACTTTTGCTCCAGTGGCGAGACTGGATACAATCAGATTGTTAGCCGCACTGTCAACGGAGATGGGAGCAACTCTGCACCAAATGGATGTAACAACGGCATACTTGCACGGAGAGATCGACGAAGAGCTATACATGGAAGCTCCGACAACGTTGAAGGAAGCTCTAGAGTACATTGTGCGAAATGAGAGGAGAGATTCCCCGATACTCCAGAGCGCTACGAGCATGCTAGGCGACATCGCGAAAGGTGATCAAGTTTGCCAACTACGCAAGGCAATATATGGTCTTAAACAATCTGGAAGGAAATGGTACGAGCGACTAAAGGTCACACTCCAGAAATTAGGACTGGAACCAACAATATCAGATCCATGCTTGTTCCAGTGCAGAAAAGACGGTCGCATCATCTTGGTTGGAGTCTACGTAGATGACATCCTGGCAGTGTCAAACGACGAAACCTGGGTCACCCTTTTAAA
>NW_018024164.1:0-3349 GCF_002006095.1 Pseudomyrmex gracilis
ACGGGTTTAGCAGTATGTATTCGTAACGATGATTTTCACGTGCTGTTTTCGTGAATCTCACGCGTCTTAATTATTCGGTTCTCTCGACTGTCGAGCGGTCGACGGTGAGAGTAGTCTCGTCTCAGCTGTCGACAACGAATAACCACCGAAACGAGAAGACCTTTGTGGCACGCGCGTTATCTCGACAAAGCCTTACTAAGGCAAAAATTTTATAACTGATTGTATAATAAGTAAAAATAAAGCCTACACCTGTTTTTCTTTCTTGATTAATTTTCCTTTTTTTAACCTTAAACGGAAACTTACATCCCGGGAATATGAAATCAAGGGAAATCCGACGGATAACGAGAAATCGGGTGACCTATCGTGAAATTTCGATTGGTCCCGAGTTTTCTGAGTCGCGGGTATAAAAAGAGCCCCGCAGAGCTCTTTGAGTCAGAAAAAGACGAAATTTTCCAAAGCGCGGTCCCGATCAGTACGCGAGTAAACAAAGTGCCGGCAAGACAAGTGATCGAAAGAACAATCGTGTCTCCGACAAGTGTGGATCCTGTTGGAGCTCGCTCGAGACCGCTGCCGCTCTGTTGCTGTTTTCTGCCGCCCAGTACAATTAATAATAAGTAGTAAGTGCTAGCATTAAGTCGCGAATCAGTCACCTGTGCCTCACGCCGCGATCAAATATTAAAAGTAATTAACAGGACAGTTGCTCCCTCCGTTAAAACCGAGCTAACGCTGATACGGATTACCGACGATTCGCAAGAACCGTCGAGCGATTCTCAGCGAGCGCTCTCGCGCTGTCAAAACCCCGAGGTAACGCCGATACGGATTACCAACAATTTGCAAGAACCGTCGAGTGATCTTCAGCGGGCGCTCTCGCGCTGTCGAAATTAAGTCCATCCGAGTAAATAAATTGAGGTAACAACTGATCTACAAACCCCGAGCCGCGAGAAATTTATAATCGCAAATTTTAAGTGGACCCGACCGCTTGCCAAAAACGGTGGAAATCCAGGGTCATCCCCCGGGCATATCGCCGAAGGGCCGCCAAACGGGCCCGGAAACAAGCTGAGGCACCGCTGGTTACCGCCCCTCCTCCGACATTAGAAAATAAGCAGAGCAATAGCAGTTCTGAGAAAAGCACTGACACACCACCAGATTTGCGAACTCAGTCGCCTCCCCCGCGCTCTTCTCCACTCCGCCCTTCGCCACCATCCTCGCCCGAACCAGAAAATTTAGGCGAATGCCCCGCCGACCCCTCTCGTCCACGCATCTTCCCCCGTCCTCTCCATTTCCTAGCGCTCGTCTCTGCCTACAAAATCACCACCCCTACCTCCACCGCGTATATAGTCGATCCTGAAAACCTTGATCCCCCCGAACTCCATCGGATAATTTCCACTTACCCTTCAGATGCCTTCCTCACGGTTAAATTTCCCCTCTTTTCGAAACACAGGTTAGTCCCTGTAAGAAATTTCTATAAATTTTTCCCTCCGACTTCCTGTAAAATCACAGAAATAATAAAAGTTGAACTGGACTGAGCTCGCAACACATACATACTCACAAATTAAAAATTTGTAAACTATGAATCACCTGAAACTATGTCAGTTGTAAATAAAATCCTACACATAAAATATGTCAATTGTAAATAAATAACTACACATAAAAACATGACAAGCAAATATATATATATAATTATAAATATTGTCTAAACATTCTTAATTGACCTCGTGCCCACAATCCCGCACCTCTAACCAAATCGCACCGTCTCGTCCCAGGCAATTGAGATTTGCATCTCAGGCCTTAAACAGAGACACACGAGCGAAGTCCAAAGAGCGACGGAGTAAGAGCGGCACACGACCGTTGACCCGTCCGCCGGACCCGAAAGATCGCTCGACTCTCGCACACACACACGACCGTTTCTCCAAGTGTGCGTGTCAAGAGATAAAGAAAATTCGACGAGTGTTACGCTCCGTTCATGCCCGACCGTTTCCAGGGGCCAGGACGTAACACGTCGATAAAGCGCGTATAGGACACGGAAAATAGCCACGATACAAAAGCAAGGGTAAGCAGAGGTTACAGATCACCAAATGATACGCCAGATCGCAATAGAGTAGAGTCGCACTCCACCGCGAAATAAGAACACACCTTAAGGCGCGGAGTGCAAATTACGTAAACACACCTAGGAGTGATCGTAAATGAGGCGTGCAAGTTTAACTCGACAACACTACGGTAAAAGAAAAGCGTAACAGGCATTCAAGATAAGCAGGCGCATTACTCACGCAGTACTCACGTGTCAAAGGAGAGCTGTTTCCGTAATTTATAGCATGGAGATTTAGGGTGTCCCGGGTTAGGCACTTTGTCTCAGCAAGGCAAAAGTCTGGCGGTTAACGGAGACACGAAGCGGGAGCGAGGAAAGCTTAACGCACGTTTATCTTGAACAAGCCGTCGATTCGACATCACGCGATATCACATATAAAACCAACTAGTTAACGGGAAAGTATTATACTGGAGCGTCGGTTAGTTCTTTTTTTTTTAATGTAATACACGCTGTTTATTCGCTCGCCTCCGGTTATCTCGCTCGCACCTCGTCTCCGGCACTTACAAGCAGATAAAATAATACAAAATGTTAATTAAATATTGTTCAGAGCGCGGGCCGGGCGGCAACACTACAACACATAATATAAATGGCACGGCGATATAAAATTCTGAAATAACGGTACATACGGTTGACTATCTGCCGACGTTGCGACTAACATTCAACACAAACTACAAAAAAAAAGAGAAACAAACAGGTAGGTTACAAAATGGCTTTCCGCGACAACACAAACACGACAATTGCTGCTTGGCACGTCTCCACGCGTTTCCAGGGCTTATTACTGTAATTCTTAATATTAAAATATTGCTTCTACGACCGCTCAGTGCCATAAAGCCCCGTGAAGCCCAATTCCAGCCGCTCGTATTACCGAATACCCAAATATGGCGAAGGACGTCTCCTCGCCCGCGAGAAAATTTCAGTAAACGGCGCGACTGGCCTTGACACAGAACAACGGATGCGCCGATTCGTGGCTTACAGTAAACGTAAAAGCACCTTACCGGATTTTTCCGTTGTTTTCTACTTCGACGTTCGGTTCCATCCGTTTCAAGTTTGGTCAGTAAAAGCAAGGAACAAGAGAATCCGGCAACACGTTCGACACGCTCGAGAGACAGCGACCAAAAGCGAGGATCGCGATTGATACGCCGGGATGCGCTAGATTCGCAGGGGTGAGTCGCGACGGCCAATCAGGGTGCGGTATTCGGGCGTGTTCCGTTTGACCACAGTACGATTCGACACCGATCGATTCGACACCAAATTATTGGACAC
>NW_018024164.1:3899-7946 GCF_002006095.1 Pseudomyrmex gracilis
GAATCGTACGGTGTCGAATAATTTGGTGTCGAATAAATCTGTGTCGAATCGAGCGGTGTCGAATCGTACTGTGGTCAATAGAGTATCACCCGCGGTATTCGGCCCGGTTCGCTAGAGTTACTATCGCTTCTAGCCGCGAATTACAAATACTAATTTCTCGTTGTCAATGAGGCTAATGAGCGGCACTTCGCCGACTTGATTTGGCGCGCTCGCAGATAGACATCCGCTCAGGATGCGGCGCATTCCGATTTTCCTCCCGGTGGAACGATCTGCGGCCAGAATTTGCTGAATATTATATTCGCCGCTTGATTTCTTGGTCGGTGACGCCGTCTATCGGCGCTATAACTCGCCGTCCTTCCTTGTTCGCTAGCGCCCGCGATGTATTCTTACGCCTGGATCAGGGCCGTATTCGCTGGTGACGGTAGTCTGCGCTTTTCCATTTATGCCACTCTCTCTCCCTCGCTCAATCCTCGCTGCATTATCCATCCTTTACAGCAGCTTGCCCTCCGGGCTCCTTATTGCTATTTTCTCGTTGATACGTAGGCGGTGAGGCGCAAATTAATTACAAAAAAATACAATAAAGCGTAAGATGATAATACAATTACCTAATAAGCTCTGGAAGATCCTGGCGCTCGGACGGCTCGCATTCCCGGCTTCATTCGGAATGTGACATTTTTGTGGCGGGGAAGAGGAGCGGCGCGACTACCACGTAACAATGTATATACGCATTTTTCCGCACAACATCCTGCGATCGGCTCGTATGAATAAATATATTTCATAGTTTAGTGACTTATATAATACACCACATGTTTTGGCAACACCACCCCAAAATCCTGACATGAATCCTATTGAACATTTATGGGCAGAAATTGAAGGAATATTGAGAAATTTTGAAATTACAAATAAAGAAACGTTAAAACATAAAATTATGAAAACTTGAAACATTATGTAAAAACGAATGTACAACAAAATTAGTCTACGGTACTAGATCGTCCAGAAAGTATAATAAAATGTAAAAGATGTCCAACCAAATATTAAGTATTAAAACCCTAATTGTTTGTTATAATTTGTAAAGTACGAATGCTTCTGTGACGTTAAAATTGTTTGAGTGTACTTAAATTTATATTTTTGTTACATTGACGCGTTGTTTTTCAATAAAGTTAATATTATTTTGAAAGCATAGTTATTTTATCATATACTATCCGGTAAAAGTTTACAATAGGGGAGACCCCTCCGATCGGCTTCTTGTTTTGATACATTGTAAATATGACCTTCCTGAGTACGGTTCTAAAAGTTTTATCCGTCGCTCATTGTTTATAAAAAAGTTGTAACGTCGCGTTTAATTCGCATTGTTACTGCCGAGGCCGACGACCTGCCTCGGTACAAAACCCGGCGCTTTGCGCCAAAATAAGTAAACAAATAAGCATTGCCGATACGGCCTTGCCCCGCCCACACCGCGGGCTGCGTTGCGCCACGGAGCAACAGCCTACCGCTCACCGCGCCTACTCCGCGCCACGATAAGCGCGCCACCTGCACGCCGCGCCCCACCGTGCCACCAAGCGATACCCGCACCGCCCGGACCGCGCGCCGCCCCGCGTCATGAAACAACTCGGAATCAAATTGTCACATTGTCTCCGTCTTAATCAACAAGCGGGGGGGGGGGGAACACCCGGTTTTCTGGGTATAAAAGAGGACGAAAAAACGCTCAGAGTCAGAACTTCCCGGGCTGCGACTGCAAACGGCTCGAAAGAATCGGTCGAGAGTCTCGACAAGTTGCAGGCCATCCCCTAGGAGAATTGTCTCCGGCCGAGTGTCTCGGCGATTCCCGTCCGCACCAGGAGAAGAAATTCTCCGGCCGAGTGTCTCGGCGATTTCCGTCCGCACCAGGAGAAGAAATTCTCCGGCCAAGTGTCTCGGCGATTTCCGTCCGCACCAGGAAAAGAAATTCTCCGGCCAAGTGTCTCGGCGATTTCCGTCCGCACTAGGAGAAGAAATTCTCCGGCCAAGCGTCTCGGCGATTCCTGCCCGCACATTACGTCCGTCCGTGCGCGCGGGAACTTTCGCGGACCCGCCTCACCTCGCGAAACATTTAAAAAAGGACCACCAGTGGGATTCAATCGGTTATAAATGTGGATTCTGCGGGTACAGGGGGAAAACGAGGTACCCGCAGAAAGACGTTAAAAATCATATAGAGAAGGTGCACCCCCAACCACCGGTTGACGCGGAGGCGGGTCCAAGTAGATCAGATAGCGAACCTGGAGCCGCGCCATCTTCCGCGTCGTCAGCGGCCCCGACCACAAAACAGAATCCCCCCTCTAAACGAAATCCCTCCGTTGACCCGCGGCAACCCGGCGCACGCGCCACCACCACCGCTACCAAGAGGGCCCGCCCAGCTTTAAGGACTCAACCCAGCGGGCCCTCTCCACCATCATCAACACCACCAACAGGACCATCCCCCACCTACGCAGCCGTCACAGCAGGAGAAGCGGCCGCCACCATCATGAGGCCGCCGAGAGCGACGGCTGCGGGGACGGTGCCCCAGCCGGGACCATCGAAGGGGGCCGTCCCGAAGGCGTCGACGAGGAGAACAGCTGCCGCCAGGAGAGAGTCGGTCGCGGAGTTATCTACCCCCTCGAGTGGTGGTAGCAACATTATTATCAGGAAAGCCGGAACCTCGTCGCTCGCGCGCCGCCCTCCTCCCCCATCACCATCTTCCGCTGGAAGTTATACAGCAAGAGGGGGAGGAATTACACGAACATCACGATCGCCCGCCGCCACACCATCACCGCAGGAGGCCACGGGAATGCGGCGGGCTCACGACGCGCCCAGCAGGAATTCCGGAGCTGCCAGACCGGTGCGTGCGCCCCCCCGCTCCCCGAAGGAGGGGACTGCAAGAACATCAGCGGGGGGCGTCGCCAGCAAAAGGCCGTCCGCAAACAAATACAATTGGAGGGAATCCCTCGACAGGCGGACGGTCTCAAACGCCCCGGTCGAGAAGAGCTCCGAGGCGACGAGGCGAAAATTCCCCCTGTCTCTGAGGCGAAACAGGGGGCCGGCGTCACGGGGGCTGCAGAGTGCAAGGGTTTCACCCGAGAAAAGCTCTGCAGCTATGCCGGCCCGTCCATCGTCCGGCAGTCCCGTGGCGTCGCGACCGGCAGCAGCGGCGTCGCCACGATCGGGGGAGGCCAGCAGCAGGGGGGTGACATTACCCCCCCTTGACATTCCATCTCCTCCCCCGATACCAGCAGCGGGGGCACCGAAAATCACGTCCAACATCCGAGTGTCGGTGCCACCCGCTCTGCTTCAACAATATGTACCGACGACGTCGCTGCCCGCGACCGTCACCACCACCACGGTGACAACAACGACGTGTGGGAGCCCCATTACGGCCACGGGTCTCCCACTGGGGGGGCGCAGGACACCCAGACCCCCTTGCCAGCGAGACGTCGGTCACCGCCGGTGGTGCAACAACGAACCGTCTGGTCGCCCGCACTCTGCAACGATGGATTCTCCCTTGTGATGGGAGAGGGTGCGTGGGGCCAGACGAAGAAAAGAAAGACTCCACCCCATGAACATCCCGGGGTGGAGCAGCAACAGCGGCAGCAGCAGCAGCCAGCGAGGGATTGTGGGGAGCCAGAGGTCCTAAGCGGTGGTGAGTGGACCGTGAGTCGCGGGAGAAGAGCGGGGAGAAGACACTCCGCCACACACCCCGCGAACAATTCCCCTTTATCAGCGCCGGCGGAGTCTGGGTCGCGGGCGAAGCGTACCCCGCCACCCGTAACGTCGGCGAACTATCCCCCCCTTCCGTTGCCCGGGGGGGAACGGGACATAAGTCCCCCATTAGANGAGGCTCGGAGCGAGCCAGCCGGGAGCCCCGGGCGCCGGAACGCTGAACAATGTCAGCGTGCCCGCCGCCGGGGGAGTTTTCCCGTAAACACAAATCCCACGACCCTAGGACGTGTCCAGAGGGAAATAGGGACAAGATCGCCTCGCAGCGGTGCGTCCGCCGATGCGCAGAGCCCGCGGCGTCCCGTCAACAATGCGCCC
>NW_018024165.1:0-8034 GCF_002006095.1 Pseudomyrmex gracilis
TCGCGTAGCGAGCTTGGTGGAAGCGAGGCAGAACATAGTATGTCTGCGCTCTTTCACGAGCCGAACAGCCGAGCGTGACGTCACGCACACGGACGGCGGTTTTCGGTGATACGTGCCCCCACCACCTCGGTGCTCTTGGTGCTGGCCAGCCCGATCTAGCAACACTGTTCTGAAATAGGATTTGATTGAGAGCGCTTGAGCAATACAGACGTAGGACTGAGTTATTCTCACCTTTATTTCTCCCTTCTGCTTGTGCGAGTTTTATTGCATGCGTGCTTGTTTTGTTGCAAGTGAGTATTCTTTTATTCTTTAAAATCTTTCATAAAAGTGAAATTTGCACTTCGGTTGGCTTATTGCGCTTGGTGCCGGGGGTACCTCAACGGGCGCTTCCCGCCAAAACCTTTCTCTTTGTTTAGAGCTTTAGTTTGCTTTTTTCGGTTTCCATCGGTTAGTTAATTATGGAGACTGAGTTAGGAAACAACGTTCTTTCTCAGGAACTAGTTTTAGTCGAAGGTAACTTTCCTTCGTGCCCTGATAGTCAGACTCTCGGGCAAGTAGATGCCCGAGCGTCTCAGTCTTTGCGTGTGGTTGCCAAAGAGAGTGCAAGTGCGCGTCTGGCGAAGAAAAGACACTCTGTGGAGTCCCCTTCACCTTCCAATAAGGCCTACTCTCTTCTGTCAGAGTCCCAGAAAGCCCTGACCTTTAATAGATATGAACCTGAGGGTACGATCCCATGCACTGTTATTTTTCGCGTAACGCGTAACGTGTAACCAATCAGAGAGATTACGTGCTTTATGTTAGTACACGTAATTTCTCTGATTGATTACGCATTACGCGTTACGCGAAAAATAACAGTGCATAGGATCGTACCCTGAGTCGTCGGGCCCTTTCCGCTTGCATGTCGAAGTGATTGAGAGTACTCCTGCCACTTTTGATCGTGGGGGGGCAAGTAGTCGTAGCGTGATTAATGTCTTGGGTCTGGGTAAGCGGTTAAACAGACTCATGTGTGAGCCGTTTCAGCATGCTTATGACCGTAAAACTGTGGGAAAAAATAAGTTCTCGGTGGTTTTTTCTAGCTGGTCAAAGGCTAACTGTTTTGTAGAAATCTTTCCTACTGTGAGCGAGGCAATCACTCCTGGTGACTGCTGGTATGCTTTTATCCCTAATTTCCGGGTCATTAAGCAGTATATCCTAAAAGGTGTTGACGATGATGACACTGAGGAGGATGTGATGATAGGCATCAAGCCCCCACCCGGGTGGGGGGTTTCGTGGACTTCTCCCTTTGAAGTGATCAGACTCCAACGCAGGGTTTATGGAGGACCGGGCACTCTCCCGTCTTTTGTTAGTACTAACAGTTATCTTCTACGTTTTAGGACCAAGACGGTTCCGCAGTCTTGTATTTATATGAGGAAGAGATGTTTTCTCCAACCATATATTTACAAGGTGCGCAGGTGCAACTTTTGCCAGAGGCTGGGTTACGTGGAGTCCTCGTGCAAACAGGTCACCTCTGGTAAACGACTCTGCGAGAGATGTGGCAAGTCAGGCCACTCAAAGTCTGACTGTGTCAGCAAGGACTATGAAATGCATAAATTGCGTTAGACTCAAGTACAGTGACTGTAAACATCAGGCCTCGGATCTAAAGTGCCGTGCCTATTTAAGACAAAAGAGTATTCATAAACTTATGGCTACCAAAGATTTGACGTAGAAGGATGCGTCTGCTCTCTTAGACAGGGGCCGCGTTACCCCTACTCAGGACGCTTGGAGCAATAACTCTTCTGTGCCGTTTCCTACCTTCGGAGAATTTCTCCCGGGAGGTACGTTTAACTTCTTTCGTGTTTCGGGACGGGCGGATGTGACCGATACACTCGGTTTCGATCGATCTCCGGCTCTGGGAGAGAGTAAGCAGGGTGAGTTTACTTCTTCTAAGTTTAAAGACAAAAATAAAAATAGTTGTAGCTCCTCGTCATAAGTGACCTCTAGAAATAGCAAGAGCAGATCTCCTGCTTCTCAGGCAACCACAACGCTCTCAAACGTATCTTCCTCTAATTTAAGCATTGAATTGAATAAAACTCTTTCCAACTCTGAAAAACCTAGCCTTTCTTTCACTAAACACAAGGGACTTCCTACTCCCTCAATTTCTAAATTGTTACCATATCTCCGCAACTCGCTAAATATCAAAAACAATCCTCTTCTTTCACAGACGCAGAACTTGAAACAATTCTGAACCTCGCAGTAGAAACAGTTACTAGATCTGTGATCATGTAACTGATGTCATATATAACATAATGTAATATTATATAATTATTACAATTATTATTACTACTTAATATAATATAATATAATATAATATTGTAGTACAAAGTAGTTCCGTCCATCCCACACTTTTCCTATAACCCTTTCTTTTGTTCACTGAACAAAACAGATACCTCTTTCAGGTCAATTGAACATAATGCAGTGGAACTGTCGTTCCTTAGTGAAGAAACTTGATGAGCTTAAACATCTACTGTGGGAAGGTGACATATATGTTGCAGCTCTGTGTGAAACAAACCTTGGTCATCGGTCATTCGTAACGTTTTCAGACCATGAGATTGTATCTGTGGATCAAAACCGACATGGTGGAGGAGTTGCCTTGGTAATTGCTAAAAACATTAAGTTTCAACTTGTCTCTGACTCAGATATCACTGATTTGTGCAAATTAAATTCAGTTGAAGTTATCATAGCCAAGTTAATGTTACTGTAAACTACTTGATAGCGTAGTTTGTTCAATAATGCTTGTAGATTCGGAAACTTGTCCACAAGATTCGACTCCGAGTATTGTGTCTCCTATAGACCAGACCTCAGAGGTTAAATCAGGATAAGATAGCCCAAACGGCAATGGTAAAGAGGACAGTAGATGGGTAACGTCGTCGAAGCCACACGTTCTTCAAACTCGTTTATTTCAGCACAGAGTTACAGCTGCGTTCGTCTCGCACTTCCGTTCGTAACGAAGTCTCGAAGCCAAAAGCTAAAAGCCTCGAGCTTTCTCTCTCTACATAAACGCCACCTTCCGCCGCTTGGCGGATATACATAACTCCCCTGTGTTCCGCTTGGCAGAGCCACCATCTCAACAAGGCGGGAACTACTTCCAAGCTTACATTACCTAATAGTCGGTTCCTTTACGTCTTTTCTGTGTACAGCCCACCTCGCAAGTCGGGTGCGTACACTGACGTTAATTTCTGGTCTTCTTTTCTTCAGCTGTGCTCTAAGTTTGAACCAGCTCTGATTTGTGGAGATTTTAATGGAAAAAGCCCTTGTTGGGGTGGCCCTTTGACACACACAGATGTTGAAGGACGCAAGTTGGAACTAGCCATCACTAATTTTTTCTGGTCGATTTTGAATAACGGCGACAGAACGTGGTCTTCATCTGACCTTTCCAATCAATCAACGTTAGACATCACTTTGACCTCTCCCGAACCGGCCTTAAACTGCCAATAGAGAGTGGATGAGTATAATCACGGTAGCGACCACTATTCGGTGTATATCAGTGTGTACAACAGATATACGGGCTCTATTCCTTGCCGTCCCTACATATCTTTAAAAGCAGTCGACTGGAACGCCTTCCAACGGTCTTGTGTTCAGTTTTCTCAAGAATACTTTTTAAATCTGGACAAAATTGTAACGGAAACTGGTGTAGACGTCACGTATAATCACCTTACTCGGTTGATCTTAGACAGTCTTGTCGCGTCAGGCGCTAAGGTCATTAGTTTCTCTCGCCCCTCCCGAAAACCGCCTACACCTTGGTGGGATAACACATGCTCTCGTGAGATCCAAAAAAAAGAGGAAAGCGTTTACCATCTTCAGAAATCACCCCTGCCTTGCCAAACTGTCGTCGTACATCAAAATCTCCAAAGAAGTGTCACGATTCCTACGTACAAAGAAAAGGAAGGCCTTTCGATCCTTCTGTAGCTCCTTGCATGCACGCTCAGATGTTGGCTCAGTCTGGAGCATTGTTAAGGCCTTTTCCCATGCTAGGAACTACTCGCGTTCTGATATCAACAGGAATAATATAGATATGAACGGTTTCTGTGCTGCTTTGATAAAATTGCTCCTTCATGTCAGACTCCTGTACCTGATCACGCCAAGCTCTTGGAGTGCGTCTCGGCTGTGGCAAACTCAGTGGATAGTTCTGTGCTCTCTGTGCGTGTCAGTTTAGAAGAGTATCTTTCTGTAGCCGACTCAGTTAAAATCAAGTCGGCTCCTGGCCCAGATCTTCTTTCCAATGAAGTCATTTCCCATTTTCCACTTGTGTTACACTCCTGCTTCTGCAAGCTGTTTAACATTATGTTGAAGTCCGGGGTATATCCTGCTCAGTGGCAAATCTACTTTGTAGTGTTTATCCCCAAATCGGGAAAGAAAGGAGCGTACTGCCCTATTTCTCTTGCCAACAACTTGCTTAAGTTATTGGAAAAGATAGTTCATATACGCATGGAGTGGTGGTCTGAACACAACAACTTAATAGCTCCCTATCAGTTTGGGTTTCGACGTGGCTTGTCTTGCATAGACAACTTGGCTATTTTCATATCCCATGTGAAACTTGCTAATAATAATCGTCAGTTAACAAGCGCAGCTTTCTTAGATATCGAGGGGGCATTTGATAACGTGGTCTCTGAGGTGTTACTCTCTATGTTACGCAGACTGGGTTTTCCCGAATCTATTGTCAACTTTGTGTCTTCTGTTGTCTCGTCTAGAAACCTGGAGGGTTATATCTCCGGTGTTCACGTACAATCCAGAACTACCATCAGGGGTGTACCACAAGGCTCGGTCCTTAGTCCCTTGCTGTTCAGTCTGTACTTGTCTTTTTTAGAAATGTGCTTACCCTTCCCAATCAAATTACTAATGTATGCTGACGACCTTGTCGTATTCAGTTCTCATTCCTCTATCACTTATGGTGCTCAGAAACTGAATGGTGCGCTTACGAACGTTAGCTCACATCTTAAGGAACTAGGATTAAGACTTTCTCCAGAAAAGTCATCAGTGTTTTTCTCGCTGAACAGCCTTCGTAACATCAAATGGTTATTTAAAAAGCATAATGTCAAGATTTCTCTTCACAACGTCGTCATTCCAATCGTCTGGTCCGTCAGATTTTTGGGCGTAATCCTTGATTACTCGTTGCGGTGAAAAAAACATGTAGCAGAAATTAGGAAGCGCGTTCTTCCACGGATCAATATACTCAAAGCCATTGCGGGCATCAAATGGGGAGTCCACCCAAGTGTTCTCTCCACGGCCTATAAGGGTCTAGTTTGCTTCGTGTTGGACTGGGGCTATCAAGTGGTATCTCCTCTTTCTCAGCCTGAATGTCTCGTGTTAGATAGACTTCAGTTTGCTTGTATTTGCATAATTTGTGGCCTTATGAGGTCCACTCCTACCAATGTGCTGCTAGATCTGGTTAACGAACAGCCCCTGGCCTGTCGACGTAAGTTTTTGACCCGCAAGTATTTGTGTTGTGTGGCTTCTCGTGCGGAACACCAACTGGGTTCAATGGTGCGAGAAAACCTTCTTTCGTGGTGCCCTATATGTGAAGCCAACAGTTTTGATCTGTTCAACATTTTCAACCACCTTTCGACTGCAATCCAGCAAGTAGAAGTGCTCACTCTACTTGGCTTATTATCCTTTCCTTTTTTTTGTCAGGTTTTATAAGTGTTGTGTTGATCTTAGTTCAGGCGCTAGGTTTCGTTCTGCACACTCATCTCAACTAGAGTTGAATAGATTTCTAGATAGTATAGGTGCCTCACATATCTTCTACACTGACGGCTCCATGATTCCTTCTGTCGGGGATCACCCCGCTTTGGTGGGTTTTGCGGTGGTCTTTGAGTACCCTGATTTGGTGCATTTCACCAGACTCAATAATCATTTTACTATCTTCGATGCTGAAGCACAAGGCATCCTGTGTGCTCTCGAGTACATAAGGGATTTCGCGTTTAGCCTGTCGGTTGTAGCTTCCGACTCCATGAGTGTTCTGAGTTGTCTCATGTTCTCTGACCCTCGGGGCTCTCACCCGAGTATTGTGTATAAAATAAAATCGCTCACTTCTGAATTGAACTCGCTTTGCAGGGAATCAATGTTAACTTCTTGTGGGTCCCTGCCCATAAGGGTATTAGGGATAATGAGAGTGCAGACTCTTATGCCAAGAAAGCTTTGAGTCTACCTGAACCTGACTCGTCTTTTAAATGTCCTTTCAGCTTCCTGTTTCACGGTTTCAGGAAGGAGGTGCTGGAAGAGTCGAGGGAGTTTTTGTTCGGGGAAGCCCAGACCAAAGGGACTTCTCGTGGAAGGATCAGGTTCTTGATAAACCTTGGTATGAAAAATTTAAAAGACCACTCCCTAGATGCCTAGTCTTCTTTATCTCACGCATTCGTACTTTTCATACGTGTGCTAGGGCGCACCTTGCGGATAAGTCAATTGTTGAAACAGCCAATTGCGAATGTGGATACACACATCAAAACATAGATCATATTTTTTTCTATTGCCCTATTCATAAAGACGCTTCTGACTCACTTATACTTGATTTATTTCACAACGGCTTCAGCCCACCGTATAGTGTGGCGGAGGTCGCCTTTTTTAATAACATACAAGCCATGCATGCAATGTACACTTTCGTCGTTAAGGAGCAGATATCCATCTAAGCTTACATTTCATCCTACAGTCTGAAATCCCCTTTACCAATTTCTTCTATAAACTCTCTAACTCAGTTCGATCGTCTGATTGGAGCTGTGCTCCGAATCTTACATGCGGGGTTTAAATCTCCTTACCCGCAGTCTGTGTCAAGACCTAGAAATCAACAGTGAAAACTACTCTAGTGTACAACTCCGTGATCACGCCTTGAATCCACGGTTTTAATTCAAACTTCAGTGAAGACTTAGAATGGCGTATGGACTAGCAATAAGGGTCTACTGAGCCATAAGGGCACCAGTCATGGAGATAAAGGAGGGAGCATTAAGGGATATTACAGGCGCGGGGAGTGAAGCCATGGTGCGGGGGAGATTTGANCTCTAAACAACCTTCAGCCATATTTATATGAGCCACTAGTGCTGCTATCTATTTGATGAGAGTGATATTATTTTAACACATTGAGAGTAGTATTATTTGACGTTGATGCGTATTAATCTGTTAGTGACAGGAAGAAAGTGTACTTAAACCAGAGAAATTAATAAATAAAACTTGTATGATTGATTGTATGATCGATAATTATGAATTTGACACTGAAAAGTATATTAATCAAATTTCAGTTAAATACGATCATCCTTATATTGCAGCATTAATTTATAATATTATTAATTTAGATCAATATTCCATAGAAGTCATAAGTTACATAGCTGGATTTATTGTAAGACATTTAATTAAATACATCATGTGTGATATTTGTGTTAATGCCTTAATTGATAATAGTAAATCAAAGAAAATTATACAAATAAAAGATCGTGGAAGTTTAACATATATCCTTCAGAAAGCGTGATAAAAATATGCCTTAAAACAGAAAAGAGTATCAGATTTGCTATAAAAGAAAATAATATAACTTTTAGTTCAAAATATTCCGTTCTTTATATTACACAAATTGTACTTTTAACTTTAAATATGATTAATATATTTGAAGAATTGATAACTCATTCATATGATCAAAACTTTTTAACATGTCATAGAATAAATTTAATTAAAAGTATTATAATAAAATATGTACAGACAATATTTTTTTATATTGTAAAACAGAATAATACGAATATTAATGTAAGCAAGAGACATTTTTATAATAAATTAATATTATTTGCAGGACAGTAAATTATGTTTCTAAGTTATTTTTTTCATTTACTTATTTATTTACCTATATTTATTAAATGTTATAAATATCTATAATATAATATCTATAATTAATATTTATTAACTTTTGTTTTTTTTGTTAGTTTTTTAATAGCGATTTCGGCTGGTTTGCACCGACTGCACATTTTGGGTGTCGGTGCAAATTGTGTGTTCGTCTGGTCGAATGGCAGCAGTTCTTTGCTG
>NW_018024166.1:0-3471 GCF_002006095.1 Pseudomyrmex gracilis
AAAAAAAAAAAAATTGCAGAGCTTTGGCTGAGAAATGATACAACACCCACCATATTCGCCGGACTTTGCACCGTCTGATTATCACCTGTTTCGCTCGCTGCAAAACAATGTTGACGGTCATTAATTCGACTCATTGGAGGCCATCCGAAATCACCTCGTTGATTTTTTTGCCCACAAGTCCCAAGGGTTTTACAAGAGCGGCATCAAAGCCCTACCGAAACGTTGGCAACAAGTTGTAGATCAAGACGGTCAACACATTGTGGACTAAATTAATTTTTATAAATGTCAAGTTTGTGTTTAAATTTTATACTAAAAATCCTCAGAACTTTTCCACCAACCCAATAAAATCGGAAATCACAGAGTTAACAGACAAAGTAGACGGGAGTTTGTTTTTGGAGAGTCCACATTTTATCTATCCGACTACGTCAGGCATAACAGTAATAATAATAATAAGTGTAATAGTTCTGTATAAAATAATAAAAAATAAAGAAAAGAGCGAGTTAGCGCGCATTGCCGTAGAGCTGCGCAACGCGGAGCGGCGTAGTAAGCGACAAAACATGCTCTCTTTCTTTCGCTATAGCTATAGCTATAGCTAACTGCCAGCCGCGAGAAGCGTGCCTAGTTGCTAGCCCGTTTCTTATGCGTGGCTTATATGTTCCTTCTCTCTCTCTTTCTTTTACTCTCTCATACTTACATGGGCTGCGTTTCGATCTTCACTGCCGGTACTGCAAATCTACAGTACATGTGACGTAAAGTATAGATTTGTAGTACTGGCAGTGGATATCGAAACACAGGCTAAATAAAATGCGTAATATTATGTGTCAAAAAGTAATAACAATAAAGTAGAATTTAATGTATTATACAAAATAGAATTTAATATATTGTTACATCCTGCGACTCCACGGTTCTCTTCTTTATCCAACGCAGTATGGTGAACACTCGGTAGAATCAAATTTTATCTTAAACAAAAACGCAGAGATAAAACGCAGACTAAACAGAAACCTCCCGGATAAAGAACAGAAGATCGATCTGAGAAAAACGCAACAGTAAAAATTGAGTGAACACAGAACGAAACCGCGCTCCCTAACAAAATAAAACAATAAATTTGAGAACGAAAATTCAAGCTCCACGGCCGAACAAATGCCGGACACATGCAATAACAATTCCCATGTGCCCAGAACGACTAGGCAAAATTAATAAATCTCCTTATCTCCGGAAGGGAAGTTTTCAACGGGTAGGACCGCTCGAAACCCACTAATAAACAATTCTGCCATACAAAATTTATCTCAATAGTTTAAACACCAGCTGCAAAAGCAGGAGACGCTATCGCACAGATGGTGTCTACTTTAATAGTCTTTTAACAAATTAGAAATCACCACCGTTTTTGGTGGAAGCGGGCGAACCGATCAAGCGCTCTGATTGGAAGCTCCGTGGCTATCAAAAAGCGCATATAAAGCGACACTCCCGCGAACAGAAGCAGAAAGAATCCGGAGTGCGCCGAAAAAAAATCAAAAGTTGTGACAAGTGAGGAACTGGTGCAAAGTGCGAGTTAACCACCGATTTAGAAAACCATCCAGCCTAGACGCCCGGTTGCTGCGACCGAGGAACCGGTGTAAAGTGCGAGTCAACCACCGATTTAGAAAACCATCCAGCCTAGACGCCCGGTTGCTGCGACCGAGGAACCACGATCAAGCTCAAATAACAGCACGGGTCTCCACACCGACATAAATAGTAAGTGGATTAAGTTTATCGGTACAACCACCCCCCCCCCTTCTCAAAAAAGACCAAAATAATAAAATAATAGAGAGAAACCTCACAGTCAAATTTACATTCAGAGATCGACTGTAGGTTTGCTCTTGGAAAAACTGAGCATTTTCCTTATTAAAATCATTTATTCAAGTGAACAACCAAGAAATTTCCCGCGCTGCGATAAGAGCACGCCGCATTCTGCGTAACCGGGCCCTGCGACAAGCCGCCCTCGCGCTACTCCGAGCGGAGCCGAACAGGCCTCCACAACCCGGCCCCCCTCCGACCCGCATTACGGTTAGAGAAGCAGCTACTCAAACTGAGACTACCCCACACACACACACTCACACACAAACGACACGCATACAGCCAGCAAACTCAGACCACGAAAGCGACGCCGATTTGTGGTACGAGCCTCCTTCATACTCTCTTGTACCCCTCGAAGATGATCCCCGTGTCCTCTCTGAAAACCCTTCCCCTCTCCAAAACTCGACGCCTACCCCTCTTTCCGATTCCGACTCAGAAGTAGAGGCAATCCTTGAACGCCTCACTCTTTCCCCTTCCTTCTCTCGGTCAGACGACCCCACACCTCTCCCTGACAACCACCCCCTTTACTTTCTGCCACATCTCCTTCGCTTTCCGCGGTCATTCTCACCAATACCACCCGGCAGATTAACCATAGACCTCAATCACATAACACCCGTAGAACTCGATGGAATAACACCCAATCTCCCCTTTTCCAAAATAATTTTTGTTATCCCGCTATACTTCCATGCTCATTTTTATGTTCCCGGAGCCCTCTTCCACCAATACTATCCTCTTACCCGTTAATCTCAAAACTTTCCTAAAATAAATTCAAGCCACGGATCGGTTATATATACACACACACACACACACACACACACCATGACAGCATTACACGTGTAACTTCCACCGGGGGCCCTAAATACTCACATACACATCCACGCACACACAACACGTTCCCGCCGGCCTCCGAGTGATGACCCGCCGCCTATTGTAAAGCTCGCGTTACATTTGACACCTCAGTACCTTATGTAAAAAAAAACTAGTTCGACAAATATTGTACTTGTAAATGATAAATAAAACAAATATTTTAGCATAAAAAAAGGGGGAATAAATTGTGTAATAACTGATTTATTAATTAAGGCTTGACCTCGTACATTTTCTCGTTCCAGCGATCGCACGGTCTCGTCCCTAGTCCTTGGAGCCACCGCTCCAGACTTTAAAAAGAAACCACCGAGCAAGAATACAAAGGACGAAGTAATATCGGCACGCGCCGTTGACCCGTCCGTGAGTATAAACAACTCGCACACAGATAGATTTCCGCATCTTCTGTGTCGAGCTATCTGAAATAAAACGTCCAACTGTTGCGTACCACCATAGCCCGAACGTATCCATGGGCCAGGACGTAACAATATTATACAAAATAATCAATACATCAAATGTATTAAAAATCAAACCTGATCAAATAATAAACAAAAAGCAAGACCAATAATATTTTATATAACAAATATTATGTATAGACATAATAAATAATAATAAATTTCTTTCTTATAACTATGTTATACTACTAACTACCGTAATTATTAAGAGTATGAAAGAAACACAAAACCCATAAAATGTAATTATTTTTGTATCATTTATTTAAACTTATTATAACAAAACATTGATTTTTTATGAAGCACTTTGGCAATAAACACTGCG
>NW_018024166.1:3891-8173 GCF_002006095.1 Pseudomyrmex gracilis
GCCGGTCTTAAGCGCCAGGATCCTCCAGGGCTTGCGCACCGTATTACGTTTTAGTTACTTATTTCTTTTGTTTGTATTCTTTTTTTATAATATGTAAAATTGGCGCCTCACCACCCGAGGGCTCACCCCGCCGAAGGACATCGAAGGAGACGAGTGGACAGGAAATCTAGCGAGGAATAAGACGCGAACCAGAACCCAGGGGATCGAGGAAGCGCCAGTGGCAGCGTACAGAGACTACGGTCCTGTTTTAGTCGGCAGGCTCAACCCTTTACGCCAGGGAGCGCAAGCGGCACGCAAACGACAGCGTCGCCAAGCCGTAACCACCTGCAACTATGAACGGGCAAATCTGTCTTTGAGGCCAGCTACCAGCTCGGAGGAGCTACGGAGCCGAAAGAAGACCTTCTGGAGGTCCGCTCGAGTCAGCCGGACCCGATACCGTCGGACAGACAAAGGAGAAACCCTGCAAAGGGGAAACAAGTTCATATTTCGCGGTTCGTGCTCTAGTAGCTCACGCGACCGCGAGCGCCGCGCTTGATACCACGGCGCGCTCTGATTGGCCGGCGAGGCCGAACTCTCGCGATCCCAGCGCGCTCCGGCGCATTGACCCCGAATCGATCGCGATCCTCGCTCTCTTGGTCGCTAACCGTTGTACAAGTCGGACGCACGAAAAGAATCCCTGGAAGTATCGTCCTGCAGCTAACGGAAAGAAAGAACGTGATGTCCCAGGACGACGATATCCGGTGAGGTGCCTCGTTTCTTGCAGCCACGAATCTGCGTGCCGAGTTCTGTGTCGAGGCTAGTCGCCGAATTTTCGCGTTGAGTATCTGGCAAGAACGAAACCTTCGTCATATTGGTTTTTGGAAGGCTGCTAGAATCGGATTCACGGGGCTTCGTGGCACTATTTCGTAGACTGAAGTGCGTTGAGATTTCGCGAGTATTTTGTTAAATACTGTAATCAGCCCTAGAGTCGCTCGGGAGGCGCCAAGTAGCATCCCTTAGCCTGTAAGCATTTTCGTTATAATTTCTGTACGACTATTTTTTGTTACGTTGGTTATTATCGCCTTGCATGTATCGCTTTGAGTAGCCATATCGCGTGCTGTCGTAACGATTTTGCGATACCAAACTTCGTACGGCTGTCGTATCGACCTTGCATTTAAGAGACCCTTAGAGCTGTCGTATTAATCGCCAATTTTGCCCGGAGTCGCGTTGTCCGGCGGAACGCTACCGGAGAGCGCTGCGCGTCTCCTCGACCCCGTGCGCTCTTTGCGGAAGTAGCTTCCTGCAAAAATAAACCCTCGAAAGCTTTGTCGCCGTGAGTGGGCCGTGCATTTGCGCTATTTAACTGCCAGGATTGTAACAAAGCCACCCCCAGCGATTCGGGCAGAGGAACGCGGTCCTATCGCTGTCGATGCATTGATCGTTCGACCTTGTGGAATATATCGCTTCGNCCGCGCGACGTGGTGACGTAGTTTGTCATTTTGCGTGTTTGCGTTCTGTTCATACTAATTGCTGTGTAATATCNTTTGTTAGTGCTTTTCCGTATCTTTGTTTGAGCTCTCATTTATTTTTATATTTCTTTTTTTTATTAATAATTCTGCTATATCATATCGCTTTTCCTTAGTTACAACTCGTTCACATCTGCTTTCTTATTCTTTGTTTACCCGCCTCTTATATTAAATCAATAAACTTGTTACTTAAACTTACTAGCGCCTGTTCACGCCTCTTTACCCCTTTCGCGCCCCTTTCTTTCCATCTTAGGAGGGACAGCCTGTTATTTAAAGACAATAGACCCAACCCCTCTCCGTTCTCATCGAGCTAGTCGGCCTGTTGTGTCGAGCGACGCAAATTTTGACGCGGCAACGCGACTGGCGCCCAATACTCCATCAAAGGATCCGTCGGCTCGGCTCAGCGGTACGCTCTTGGGACCACCCCTTTTCTGTCCTGCCGATACAGACGTTCCTGATCCCGCGGACTTCCGTCCGTGTCCCGAGTTTACCCTTCCGTTTCGGGCGGGAAGACGCAGGAAATTGTTAATAACAACAAAAAACGTCACAATATATATATATATATACCCAGCAAACATTTCGGTCACAGAACCATATCCATCTGTGTCCTCAGTAGGATATGGTTTGGTAACCATATCTGTCAACATGTGAAATGTCAAAATGCGACCAAAATGATGACAGAGTCTGCCACAAGCAAAGCGAAGTCAAATTATCGCCAAAGTGAAGCCAAAATCCGGAATAGGTTTGGTCATCGTCTGTTGGCGCCAAATTGCAAACAGTGCGCACGTATACACGAACAGACCTGCTTGGCGTTTGGTGGCAATCTGTCGTCAATGCGTTTACCAGATCAACCCGATTTTTGTCGTAAACAGATCTCTGGTACGGTTTTGCGGACTGTTTGGTCACATTATTGCTAAAAACGGATCTTCTTGCAATCGACCATCTATTTGTTGTCAATTTCACTGACATATATGGAATCGTTTTGACCGCAATACTCTCATGTATATTGCCAACAAAGTTGTTGCGTTTTTTCTTTTTGTGTGCTAACAGTTTTGGCAGTGTTTCCGTATTGTAGCATTTCTGCAAACAATTTCTGTTGCCAAGATCTGAGCCGAAATTGTCAAAAACAGAAATTGTTTGCTGGGTATATATATATGTGTGCAATCAAAAATGATGATTAATTTTTCTATTTAACCCTTTCTTTATTGTGTGTATGATCGCAAATATGATATGTTTTTACGAAGATATCTGCCGCGAGTGTACATTTTNCCGTAGAGTGAGCATTACATATATGTAGCTCAAAAAATAATTTTCTACATTTAAACAGTATATGTGTATATTGTTATGTGTATTATGTGTATTATGAAGTATTACGCCGATATATATTCGGTATTAAGAAAAGGTTCATATTAAATACTCGCATTATTGAAGTATAATACATGCCGATTGAGTCTCGAAAATCTGCGAGAGCACAGTGCGGCTAAATTTAGTATAACTATTCACTTCTTTTCGTTGTATAAATTTCTTGTACGTTGCAATGAATTCGTCGGTGAAAACTTCCATATGGATTGCAGGTGTCGTTTCTTTTCTTTTTTATTTATCGTTTATAATTGCGCGTAAAAGATGAGCGCTTTCCGATATTGATTTTTGNTATAACGGAATAAAGTAAAGCCAGGACACATAGGTCACAATTGTCAGGCCTACTAGAGTTCTTCTTGTAGCAGTCGTTGTGACGATTATTCACGTGAGGCTGAGTCTAGGAATCCTTCAATCCAGCGATGTCATGCCATTGAAAATTCTCGAGCTTATAAATAATAAAACTTAATTTCGCAGTTTCTTCAGTAAGACATATGGTTCACGTTAATGTGACCGTGGAATCAGTTCAGAAGTTGATCGGGGCGGTAAAAAGTTGAAAATCATATTCACTTCATTTGCCGGACAAGTAGCCTTGCGACGGAAAGTGTGATTTGTACAAATATTGCACTCTTGAGCAACATTATCTCTGGTTAGATAGCTCATAAGCATTATGCAAATCTTCTGATTCGTTGACGACGTGAAAATAAGTGCGGCTGCAAGTGCGGCTTGAAACGCATCAGAAAAACATTGAATTTCTTTTCTAATTGTTGAAATACTTGTTTCAACATTGTGGAATACAAACTGTACCTCTTAAAGGCTTTGGAAAAGTTTCTTCTATTTCGATTTGAGTTCATCGAGAAGCTCGTCTTCGTTGGATCTTCTAAGGTAGAGTGTCCAAAAATCCATTAAGAAAATTTTTGCGAACTTCCATGTGCTGAAGTCCATGAGCTGAAGTCGTCAACTGGAATCAGATGCAAAGGAATGCTTTGCATTCTTCAAGTAGTATGCTCGTGAAAAAAATCATCAAATGTCTTGAAGAAAATAATCGTCACTTTTTGAGAGCGAAGCCGTCTTNGAGAAAATCCGTCTTCGACAAAATCGTTTACATTTAAATTTTTTTTTGCGCACAGCAACATTATCGGCTTCTGACATGATGTTAATCAATGTAACAGTTGCAGTTGAGCATGTCAGTACGAAGAGGATATTATCATCTATTATCTTCTGTTAGTTGCTTCAGTATAGCGCAAGTTATGGCTAACGGTGCAAAATCGATACGCTTCAAGTTCGTCACTGGTCCTATTCAGATTCTAGTTAGAAGATTTCGAAGATTTGAGTGTTTCTGTTTATTTGAGCATGGCAGTTTTTCGTGTAAGAAAGATCTCTTCGCATGTTGTCCTACAGCAGTTTTATATGTATCCGTT
>NW_018024167.1:0-1360 GCF_002006095.1 Pseudomyrmex gracilis
AAAAATTTCTAAGTTTTTTGTTATAAACCAAAATTCTTAAAATTCAAGATAGGGGGCTGTAATTTTGCATGCGTGCGTTTCATCAAAAGTTACATCGATTGAGCGTATAAAAATTTTTTTCAAAAATTTTTTCAAAAATTCATAACTCCTAAAATATTAGAGATTAAGGGTCGGGGTATAGGACCTTTTCGTCTTGTCTCGTCATGATCTACAACTTTTGTCTGAAGCTTTTCTCTAAATTCTCAAGTTTTTCAAATTTTTTTCTATCATTTTTCTAAGTTTTTGTTATAAACCAAAATCCTTAATATTCAAGATAGAGGGCTCAAACTTTGCATGCGTGCGTTTCAGCCAAAGTTACGTCGATTGGCGTCGTAAAAAAATTTTGAAAATTTTAATTTTCAATCCTTACCACTTAATTTCTGGGTGGACCTAGGGTGTCACAAAACTACCTGAAGGTAGCCCGCCCTTAGACCTTTCGATCGCCCCCACCCCCATCCCCCTACGACGTCCCAGTAATTAAGTGGTAAGCTTTGAAAATTAAGGGGTATCTCGGCTCCCAGAGGTCCTAGAAGGTCGTACCTTGGGGCGATGGAAAGCCCTTCCCCTCCCCTATCCAACGCACCAACCCTCATCTTCCTACTCCCCCTGGGGGCTGAGTTATGAAGCCTTGAAATTTTTTTTTCAAAACTTTCGGACGCCATAACTCGAAAACTAAAGGTCCTAGAAAGGTTTTGTTTGCACCAGCGTGTAGCCCTTGCAAAGGACTATCACCATGCTTACTCACACCTTTTTTCTAATTTTTTCAATTTTCTGAAAAAAATGAAAAAAATGCACCCCCTATAAGGGGGGTGGGGCGTGCTCAGGGGACTGTCCCGCACCACCCCATGTAGTTATCTCAACTTGTGCATGGGATTTGGCCCTGTACCCTAACCTAACCTAACCTAACCTAACTTATTGATATCATTTCTTTTGTAGAATAAATCTTGTAAAAGAAGATTTTGATAGTAATACTTTCTCTAGAGATACGAGTTGCGCATGTACTTGGCGCCTTTTTTACCTCAATTAATCGCTCGTGAAATAGTCAAAAATATTTAAACTAAAGGCCGATACGAGCATAAAATACAGGATGGTCGTGTATAATAAGTTGTCTTTATTCAATGAATATAGACGTTTCGGTCACACAATTTTGACCTTCTTCAGTATGAAAATTAAGTCTAACAAGAGAAAAAAATTTTTACAATCAATAAAAAAAGCGCAAATCAAATATCACAGAAAAATAAAAAATAATATATAAAACTCACTTAATTAAAAAAGAAACAAATATTTTAGTACACTACGTCACCAACAGATAGATGAAATA
>NW_018024167.1:8760-13274 GCF_002006095.1 Pseudomyrmex gracilis
AAATTGTGTGACCGAAACGTCTATATTTATTGAATAAAGACAACTTATTATACACGACCATCCTGTATTTTATGCTCGTATCGGCCTTTAGTTTAAATATTTTTGCCTTTTTTACCTTTTTTTGAAAAGGTATTTTTTATAAATATATGAGTAAAAGAGAGAAAGAGAGAGAGAGAAAGAGAGAAAGTGAGAGAAAAAAAAGTATATTATACATACGTGAATAGTTTAGTTTATTGTAGTTTATTATTAGTAGTGTAAGTATACATATTTTGTATTCATATACACCAAAATGTACATTTTCTATATAATTGTCACTCTTGATAGTTTCACACCTTTATTGCGCGTAACATGCTTCTTGATTTTTTTTCTAACTCACAGTTCTTATTTTTTTTCTTTTTTTTGTTTATACTGCCACCGCGCTCGCTTCGCCATCTGTTATCGGTAACTAAGAAGTTGCACATATGTGATATATATATTTGTTCGACGAAAAATTTTTATGTGTGAATTTCAGCAATTTTAAACATTTATGTTTAAATATTCTTGAATGTAAGACACAGATAATAAAAACACATATGTACTTTTTTTTTAAGTTTTAAAACCCAAATTGATTGAGACTAAATAGAAAGTCATCGGTTTATTTCTTATCAGAATATGAATATTTTAATTTTTTATAAATGTCAAATTTATTTATTTTGAACTAATAAATGAAACAAATTTCGGGTAGTAAGAGCCGTTTGCAGGATGTTATGCAGAATGTGCTTAAATATGTATATGTATACACATATACAATGAAATAATTTTTTTCCTCCATATAGGATGCGGGATTTGCATCACGTATATATAGAGAGGACCCCGTATATATTTATTCATTTATTTATTCATTTTGCTTAATAGAAGTACTCGCATCGTTCGCGCGCGACTTCATTGCGCGTGAACTTCGCGCGAGATACTATCGTGCTTTTTGATTTTGTACGCATCTGGGACGCAGGTTTTCCTATTATCTCATTATTTTCAAAAAGAATTGCTTCTATCATTTGTTTTATGCATAAAAATACATAAAACGTAAGTAATGTGTTTATCATGATTTACAGCTTTTATTTGAGACATTTTTTGTTACATAAATTTTTATCAAAATAACGTTACAAAAGTGATCATTTTTAACGTTTTTTGAGTTTTTACTTTCAAAATGATCTTGTCGGTAATTTTCGTTATATATTTGTAATCAGCGCACTAAAATAGTGGTATACCAATCGATAGCAAAATTGAAGAATTTGACTTTTTGAAACACCACCCAAAAAAATAATTAATTGCTATATTTTGATATCAAGTTGTGTACATTATGATAGCAACAAAGGAGGAGAGTCGATAAAAGAGATTTTCGGCCTATTTTATTTTTTGGTAAAAAAATTGAATTAAGTTTTTTTACAATCAACTAACAATAATTAGTTAATTACACCCTAAACGGACCACTTTTATCCCTCTAGTTCCCCTTCGCCACTCTTTCAAATACTGAAAATGTCATGACTTGCTCATAGCATTTTTGGGGAGATTTGGCGCATTCAAACTTGTAGTTGCTTAATAAAATACACTACCAATTCNCTATTAACTACCATAATCTCAAAACCCCTTAACCCCAAAACCCGATAACTCCAAAACCCCATAATCACAAAGCCATATAATCTCAAAATCGCAATAACCCCATAACCCCTTAAAAACTACACACTTTAATTTCTTCATTCCAAGCTCCAGCCATTCGCATCTCTGGCTGGGTGAGACCGCGCGACCGCGATACTCGTGGGAACACAATGATTGAAAACGGAAATAAAATCACCCCCAAATCAGTCCCCAAGAACAAAGCCTCCTCTGGAGGTAAACGCCCAGGGGAATCTTGCAGTGCGGGAGCGAAATTAGAAGCCCCAAAATACCGCATAAGATATACCGGGGCCGCTAGGCGCCGTTATAATAAAGAAATGCTAGCCGGGGAGAGTGGAACCAATAAGGCCCCCTCTACCCTCGCAGCCTCTTGCTTAAAAGGTGGAGCTGGGAGTGGGCGGGCTTCGGGTGGCGCGGCAAAGCGCGTCAGGCCGGAGCACACTACTCCCAGCCTCTTAGAAAATCGCCAGGGCAAGTGACCCAAAAATAAAAGGTCGTATGCACAGGCGACGAAAAGTCTTGTCAGGATTGCCCTCGTACTGGAAGGCTACCCTGACGAAAAAATAAAAGCCACTGAGGTGGTTGAGATCAGAAAACTGATCAGGTCTGTCATCCTCGGCATGTTTGAGAATGACAAAGCCCCCACTTTCACTGGTTCCTGGGAGAGAGATAGCGCACTCATGGTTGTGTGCGCCAACAAAGAGTCGGCGGAGTGGCTTAAGGCCCACTCTTCCAATTTAAAAGTCAGGGGAACTCCTCTGTGTGTGCTGCCGGTTGGTGAGCTACTTAAGCGTCATTAGGTCGTGGTGCATGTGGAGAAGCCTTAAGTAGAGATTGAGGAGGCTTTAAAGCTCCTTAACCAGCAAAGCACAGGGCTGGCAACCAGCAATTGGATCGTCACCATGAGGACGTATAGGAGGGACGCTACGAGCGCCCACTTCTCCTGTCTAGTTGGCGACTCGGCGATGGAAGCCTTGAAGCATTATGGCTTCAGGTCTTTCTTCGATCTCGGCCGAGCCATCTTTAGGATGGCGGGACGAGAGCGTGGAGAGGCGACGGAGAAAGAGATGAAGTCGAAGATGTTAGGATTGCCTAAAAATGGCTTCTTTTGGCATCTAAATGATCCAGATTAACTTGCATCACAGCAAGAGCGCCTCAGCTATCCTAGCCAGGAGCATGACTGTGATGCATACAAGTATTGCACTAATTCAAAAACCATGGATTGTGAATGGTGCAGTAAAGGGACTGAGTNNGTGCGGCTGCTTATACAAAGCACACTCAGAAAATAGAGTAAGATCATGCATTTTAGTAAAAGGACTAAATGCTATCTTTCTGCCACAGCTCAGCAGCAAGGACCTCACAGTCATCAAGGTGAGAGTGAAGCTAGCCGAGGAAGAGAACATGGAAGTATTAATAAGGTCAGTTTATATGCCCTATGACTCCACGGATCCACCACCACATAAAGAGGTAAAAAACCTGGTGGCCTATGCGGAAGCCAGGGGGCTCGAACTCTTGCTGGGTTGCAATGCGAACTCTCACCATCTGTAGGATGGGGAAGCACAGACATTAACCTGCGGAGGGAGAGTCTCCACGACTACCTAATGGGCACAGGCTTAATCATTCTCAACAGAAGAAAAAAAAGCCGACATTCCTGGACTGCAGAAGACATGAAGTCATTGATATTACGGTATGTACAGAGAAGGTGGCGAGTTTGGTGAGAGACTAGAGGGTATCAAATAAGCTTTTTGGGTCGGACCACAGACATATACGCCTAACTCTGCAACAAATATCGCAAATCAGCTGAGTTTGTAACCCTCAAAAAACCAACTGGGAGGGCTTTAGGGCTGACCTTAAGGCCCAGCTCGTTATGGTCCCAACCAGTTTCAGAACTAAAAATAACTTAGAAAACGCGGCGGACTTTTTAAAGAACGCCATTACAAACGCCTTTGAATTTAACTGCTCACCAAAACTTAGGAATCCGGTAAACAAGGTCCACTGATGGAATAAAAAGCTCGGTAAGCTTAGGTTGGAAAAGAGAAAGAAATTCAGCAAGGCAAAATGAACAGGACTTGCAGTACACTGGAAGGCCTTTAGAAGCTTTTAACGAGAGTACAGCAAGGAGATTAAAAAATCAAAGTGCAAAAGCTGGAGACGTTTCTGTGAAAGTATTGAGAGCGCCCCGGAGACATCCAGGTTTCACAGAATTCTCAGTTTAGATCACTGTCCCCAAGTAAGCTGTCTCAAGCTTCCGACGGGGACTGTCACTGAAGAGGCAACGGACACATTGAAACATTAATGGAAGTCCACTTCCCAGGTTTTGATCATAACATACAACCCTGCCGACCAAAGCCTAGGAAATATAAACCCAAGGACTGGCAGCTAAGGTTGTTTTTCCAAAGAGACTTGAATAGGCTGTTAAGACCTTCTTTCCCTATAAATTATCTGAACCGGATCAAGAGGCACGGTAGTGCCTCGCGCCAAGTTCACGCGCAACGAAGTTGCGTTCGTACTGCGCGAGCACGCCGTGCCTCTTATACGCGAGATTGAGGTTTTTTAGTGGAGGGGAGATTTGTAATCAGCTATTTCTTCACAACGACTAAACCAATCGACTTCTTTTTGCATTCGTTCGATTCGCGTTGAAAAACTAAAGAAAAAAGTATTCTTGCGTTTTTTCTGTTCGTGGCTTCTGAACGGAGAGAAGTGAAGATAAACGAAAATGTGTGTAAATTTTATTATAATTCTGTGCGTGCAAAGGAATGTGCAAAGGAATGTGCAAAGGAATGTGCAGCTCTTAGTACTTCTAAATAAGAGAAAGAGATGGCGGTATGAGCGCGACATTGTAATGTGTGTGTGTGTGTGTG
>NW_018024168.1:0-3313 GCF_002006095.1 Pseudomyrmex gracilis
ATATCCACTTTTATTTACTACATACTTAAATCTAAAACTATTCCATCCTTAACCCTACCCCTTACATCTAGTCTTATCCGCTACGCCCTTACATCTACACTTACATCTACTCTTAACTCTTACTCTTAACCTAACCTAACCTACTCCTTCGAGCTAATGAGAAGCCGAGTATCCTCGCCCTCTCATCCACTCCCTCCACACACACACACATCCCCTCTCCAGACTTCCGCTTCCTCTCGCCTCCTTTTCCATTTCTCATTTCTCCTCTCCGCGCTCCCAACCACTCCCTCCCTTCTTCCCTCCATTCCACTTCTCTCTTCCTCTCCCAACTCCTGACTCTCTTTCCATCCTCCTGTATGCTCGTGACCCGACTTCCCCTCCTCACCCCCCCCCATTTCTTTCCCTCTCCAGCTCCTTTAACCAACATTCCCCTTCTCCTTTCTGTCCTAGCACCCACACCGCTTCCTGCCAGCTCTCCCTTCCGTCCCTCCAACTCCTACAATCTTCCCAAATGTGTTCCCAAGTTTCTTCCTTCCCCCCACATAATCTACACAATTTCTCTTCCTTCTTCTCCCAATATTTTCTTTCTCCTACCTCATTCCCTAACCTGAATCTCGCCAGCCTTGACCATCTTTTCTCCTTCCACCCCTTCTTCAGATATTCCGGCACCCCCCTCCCTTTACCATTTTGTACCACCTGTTGTAACTCGAATCATTTATCTTTTCCCATCTCTCTTCCTCTTGCCTAATCCTTTCTCTTTTCTCCCACTCTCCACTCCATATTTCTCCCTTCTCAATCTCTTTCAGGCTCTTCTCAATCTCCTCTCTCTTTATTCCTTTTCTTTCAAAGCACTCCATTCTTTCCTTTTCCCATTCCGATAAATCTCTTCCCTTTCTCGCTCTTTCCCTTATCTCCTCCCAGCATCTCCTTGCTATTTTGCTTCCTCTTCCCTCTCCAAGTCTCCTCTCGTAATCCCATGCTCTTCTCCCTGCTCTTACACATAGTTTCTCCCTTTGGAGCTCCTCTCTAACAAAGTACCCCGGTGTTTTTCTCTCTACCCCTAGCACCCACCTCAAATACCTTTCTTCCAATTTCTCCAGCTCTTCTCTTTCTCTCCAGCCCCAAATCTCCACGCCATATTCCATTACTGTCCATATCAACCTGTCGAATAACCATAATCTCCTTCCCCAATCCTTGCCAAATCTTCTCTTCCCAATGCCCCACACCTGTCCCATTACCGCTGCCGCTTTCCTCTCTCTCTTCTTCACCTGCCCTTCCTGATTCCCATTCTTTCTCAAGACATATCCTAAGTACTTAAACTCTTTTACCTCCTCAATTCTCTTTCCCTTCCACATCCAAACCTTCTCTTTTTCTCTTCCTCCTCCTTTCCTGAATCTCACCACCTTTGTTTTCTCCACATTCAGTTCCACTTTCTTCTTCTCAAGGTACGTCTCTAGCCTCTCTATCATGCTCCTCATTTCCTCCTCTCCCTCCGCCATCATCACCATATCGTCCGCATATGCCAGCGTATACACCCTTTCTTCCCCTAGCCTCACTCCTCCCCATCTTATCTTTCCCATTTCCCCCTCTAAGTCCGCTAATAGGATATTAAAGAGCATAGGGCTCAGCGGACACCCCTGCCTCACTTCCCTCGCCGTCCAGAAACAACTCTCCACCTTCCCTCCTACTTTTACCCTACACTTTGTCTCCCTTATTACCCGTTCCACTCTTTTAATTATCCCCTCTCTTATCCCTCTTTCTTTCATCGCTTCTATCAATTTGCCTCTGTCCACCAAGTCAAATGCGGCCTTTAGGTCCACAAATAGTGCCACCAGCTTTCCCCCTTTCCTCGCTATCTTCCTGTTTATTAGATAATTTATCGTATATATATTATCTATTGTTCCCATCTCTTTTCTGAAACCCGTTTGATTATGTGGAATTATTCTCTTCTCTTCCAGGTCCTCTTCCAGTCTTTCCGCCAGTATCATAACATATATTTTGTATAATGACGACATTAGGGTTACCCCTCTGTATTCCTCTACCTTCTGTCCTTCTCCCATTTTCACTATGGGTACTATAATCCCTTCTTTCCATTCTTCTGTCCAACTTTCTCCTTTCCATACCCTGTTGCAAAACTTCCCTATCCAACTCTCCATCTCTTCCCCTCCATACTTCCACACCTCTCCAGGTATCCCGTCTATTCCACACGTCTTCCCCTCCCTCAATTTTCTTATCGCCCTTTTTATCTCTTCCTTTCCTATCTCCTTTTCCTCATCCCTCTCTACACTTCTTCCTTCCGCTCCTCTCACCACTCTCCTCTCTACCCCTCCCAGTAATCTCATAAAGTACTCCTTCCACTCTTCCATATCAATATCTTCGTTCACTCTTTTTCTTCCCCCTCTCTCTCTGTTCACTATTTCCCAGACCTCATTTTCCCTTTTCGCCATCTTAACTTTTTCCTCCCATCTTTTTCTTTCTTCTTTCTTTTTTCTTTCAAATAACTTTGCGAACTCCTTTTTTCTTTTTTTATATCCATCCTCGTTTAATCCTCTTCTCCTCCAATCCCTCAACTTTTTCCTCACTTTCCTTTTTTCCTCTCTACATTCTTCATCCCACCAACCTTTTTGTCTCCTTCCCCCTTCCTCTTTTCCCCTTTCCACCTCTATTTCCTTCAGCGCCTTTTTCACACTTTCTTCCATACCTTTCCAAATCTCCTCCAATTTTCCATTTCTTGCCTCTAATCCCCTCATCTTTTCCCTGAATTGTTCTCTCCCTTCCTCATCCCATACCCCCCTCCATACTTTCCTCTCTTTGCCGTGTCTTTCTCTTCTTCTCCCTCCCCCCCTCACCCATAACTCCACCGGGTGATGATCCGAATCTATCTTATCCCCTATCTTCAAAATTTCTATTCTCTCTCTTACCTCTTCCCCCCCTAACACCAAATCAATTGTCGTATTACCTTTCCCTCCCGTGAAGGTATATTCTCCCTCTTCATCCCTCTTTGTGCATCTATTGAAAATACCCCATCCGTTCTTCTCTATCCATCTCACTAATTTCCTCCCTTCCGCATTTATTTTCCCATCCTTTGCCTTCTTTTCTCTACTCTCCCCCTCTTCTCTCTCAAAACCTCCTCCCTCTCTCCCTACCCTCGCGTTAAAGTCTCCTTCAATTACCAACATACTGTCTTCTTCCCTCTTATCTGTCCATCCTTCTATCCTCCGGGCGTGTTCCGTTTGACCACAGTACGATTCGACACCGATCGATTCGACACCAAATTATTGGACACAAAATTATTGGACACAGATTTATTCGA
>NW_018024168.1:3788-8104 GCF_002006095.1 Pseudomyrmex gracilis
CTATAATTTTCCATCTCTCTTTCCCCACTCTCATCTCACTCATCATTGCTCCTTCCGTGCCCACCTCAAACTTTATCTCTCCCTCCACCATATTTTCTCTTATTCCCATGAGCATTCCTCCTTTAGCTCTCCCTCTTTTTTCCCTTCCTTTGTGGCCCATTGTATCCCCCATCTGAAGCCCTTCGGTAACCTATTCTTTACTCTTTCCCATTCTTTCTTTTCTACCCATGTTTCTGTTAACACCAACACCTTCCATTTCCTCAAGCTTTCCCAGAACTCCTTATCTTTATTCCTCATTCCCGCAACATTCCAAAACATCATCTTCCAACTATCCACTCTTTTTTCCCTCCTTTTACCTGCCTCCACGCTCCTTCCCTTCCCCAACCCTATTTGATCCTCCCCTTTCCCCCCTTCTCCCTCCTCCGTTTTCTCCTCTCTACACTTCCTTGTCTTCTCCCTCACTCTCCTCTTTTATCATTCCCTTTCCGTCTCTCAGCACCTCCTCCTCTTTATCCCATATCCACCATTTCTCCTCTATCTTTAACTTTCCATATCCTATCCTTACTCTCCTTCCTTTCCTCATCTTCCTTCTTGCGATTTCCTCTAATTTCCATCTCATCCTCCTTTCTTTCCACGTCCAATCTTCTACAATCTTTTCCCTCTTCCCTTTTAACTTACTTTTCTTCCTCATCACTTCATTTCTTTGCTCCTCATTCCTTACTCTTATCCATACCATTTCCCTATCTCCCTCATCCTCCCTTAACTTTCTAATTTCTTCTACCTCCACCTTCACCCCTATAACCTCCAAAATTCCTTCTACCGCTTTCTTCCTTTCTCCCCCTCTCACTTCTAACTCCTTTATTATTATATTCTTTCTCCTATCCTTTCTTTCTTTTCTCTCCATCCTTCCCTCAATCTCCTTCATTCTTTCTATCACTCTTTCCCCCTCCCTCTCTCCTACCCCCTCTTCCCCTCTCCTCTTTCTATCCCTTCTCACCTCCATCTCCTCCACTCTCCTCTTCAGCTCTTTGATCTCCTCCTTTAAGCTTTTCCTTTCCTCCTCCCATCTTTTTTTGTTCTCTCTCATGTCCCTTCTAAGCCCCTCCATCTCCTCCTTCATACTTCTTTCATGCTCTCTTATCTCCTTTTTTATTCCCTTCAAATCCCTCATTCTCTCCATCATATCCTTCATCATCTCTTTCATCTCTTTCATCTCCTCTTTCCAATCTCTCACCTCCTTCTCCACCTCTACTCCCTTTCTTCCACCTCCTATATCCTCCATATTCGTTTTTCCTATCTCCTCCTTCTCTGTCTCCTTCTGTCCTATCGGCGACCTCTGCGTCTTTCTGCTTTTGTTGAACGCTTCCTCCTCTTCTTTTCCCTCCTCCTCTCCCTTCCTCTCTCTTTTTCTCTTTCTCAAAAAATCTTCAATGCTCCCTGTGCTTGCGCTTCTGTTTCTTTCCTTCGCTTCTCCCTCTTTCACTCTTCTGTTCATCCTTTCTACCCTGTTTTCCACCCTAGCGGCTTAAGGCCCCCTGCACCAATCACTCTTCTCTCCTCCTGTTCGTACCGCTATCCCACTTCCCTAGCCTCTTATCTCTAGTGACTTTTCTCCCGTCCTACTTATCACTCTATATCCTCTCTACTCTATGCCTAACCTTAAACTCTCGTTTCACAAAACCGGCCTCCACCCTTCACACTCTTATACTGCCCTCTCCCCCCTCACTCACCCTCGCTCCCGGCACCCTTCCAACCACCCGCCACTCCACTTTTTTCTCTCTCCACTCCACTTACTCTCTCTACTCTAGCTCTTTCACACTCTCGAACCAACACCACGTCTATACTCTATTGCGCCGGAAGCGGAAGTCCTTATTAGTTAAACTAATAAATATATATTCGGTCATGAGAGCCGTTCGCTAGGTGTTGTGCGGAAATTATACGTGTATATATATACACATATATACGTGTTCACATGTAAATTTTTACACGTGAAATTCGAATTGAAATAACAATTCTAAAATTCATATTGGATGCTATACTTGCATCTCGTATATGAGAAATCCCAAATACCCTCCTAATTGAAATTAAATTTATATTGCGAAAAAAACTCCTCGGCCAGGAGTCGAACCTGGAATCTCCGGCTTTCCGTGCCGTCGCCTTTCCTATTTGGCCACCGAGGCACTTGGAGTTCTTCTTGCAATATTTATATATATATATATTCGAACAACACCATCTTCCTCCAGCGTAAATGAAACAAATGTTGTTCTATTAGTGAATAAAAATGATGTTTTATTAGTGAATAATACATGTTTGTTTTATTAGTTAAATTATATTACATATATACACTTTTATTATTCTTTAGTAATTTATTGAATATATTGTACTCTTATTGAGTAACTTATTGTACTTTCTTGTTTTTATTATATAATAAAATGTTTGGAAACAAAGAAATCAATTTATTTATACCAAAACACGACAAAAATATACTTATTCAAGGTGAACGGTTGACTAACATTCATATGGATCAAATAGGCCGTTTGATACAAAGCTGTTCAAATTACAAGCTCGTAGAAATTTTTTGATTGTACGATCTTGATACGATAAAAAGTGTGCCAATAGACACAAAACATATACAAAAATATTGTATGGTGATTTGCATTGGGTATGTAGCTACTACAATACAAAAACCATATTTATCTACGATTCACTAAATAAAAAAAATTGCATGAGCAGCATAAAAGTTTTAGAAAAATTATTCCCAACTTATTTTGAAAATAATCTTCCTATTTCATTTCCCACAATGCAACAACAACCAAATGGAAATGATTGCGGCGTATTTGCAATAGCTTTTGCAATATCTTGGTTCTTTAATGTCAAACCTGAAAAAGTTACATATGATCACAGTTTTTGCATTTGCTAAAAATTTTTGAAACAAACGTAAGTGAACATTGTCACCGTCGGCCGCGGAGGCCCCCTTTACGTCAAACAGGTGGAAAAGACGAACAAACCGAGTGACGATGGTAGCGGTCTCCGTAACGCCCAATCACCAGTCGGTATGCGTCACGAAAATTCCGACACCTGNGGAGTTGTGTNTAACCACCACCCTAAATCTCGGAATAGCGGGNGTAATGCAACCGATGGGCTTGGACGCTCCGGTTCCAGCACAGAGGGGCGCGTCAGACGTCGCNGAGTCAGCGTGTTAACCAACAACTACCGGAAGTGACTNGAAGGATCGAACAGTAAAGACGAAAGGGCAATCAGCCAAAGTTATTTTTGGTGTATAGAGCGAGCGCAAAGTGTATACGTTTAGGTTAATATGTGTATTCGTTTGTTTTGTTTGTGTTCGTAAATATTTAAGCGCTCGGGGTGCATGAGGCCCGTGTTAGTTTTGGTCAAAAGTTGAAAGCTTCGTTTTTTGTTTTTATTTCTCGTTTTTGTTGTGTAGAAGTAGCTCCACTAGGTTAGGAGTTACCCGCTAAGCTGATATTCACGATGTTGGCAAACTTTGTGAAACTGACAATTTCAATGGTAAATGAAACTTGAGATTGAGGTAGTTACGCGTGTTGAACGCGAGGTAAAACGTTTGAGCCAAAATTCAAAATTTGACAAAAAGTTGGGTTTGTTGACTCAAGTGGGGTAGGAGACTAACTTTCAGGTAACAGGTGTTTCTGGACTAACTTGTTGATTACTACGAGAAAACTTGAGTTTAAAAGTAATAATTGGTTAGTAAGTAAAGGTGTTGAGCAGTACTTCCTGCGTTAAGGTTTTCTACGTAATCCGGGTAAGTCCACGTCATCCTAAGGATCCGACGGCGGTCACCTGAAAGAGAAAAGAGGGTTAGTAAAAATTTTGGTCAAGTTGAATTATTGGCTAAACTTGAGCGGTAAGCTAGACTCGTGTAGTTGAGGCGACTGATAGTTCCAATCAAAATTGAAATTGTTAGTTTTTGTTCGTTCAGTAAGTAACAATTTTCTTAAGCGTTAAGGTTGTCAAAAGTGCGTGTTGTGCGTCAAGTACTTCGGCTGTCTGAGCGTTTTAAGTAGTTTAAGGAAAAGTTGTAAGGTTAGCTTTTTCACGAAATGACCAGGGCCTTGTCACCAGAGCCAAAAGTCCAGCCAAAGGTCGGAGCAATGGTGAGCATAGAGAGGTCCTCACTGTCGTAGAAGGAAGCGTTCCTTAAGACACAGGAAGAATACGAGAAGAAGGAGCTCCGAAGAGAAGCCACGTACTGGTCGGAGCAGATACTAGGCGAAGTCCTTGATAAGGTGAAGCACGCGTTGAGTACCTGAAAGGAAAAAACAAAATATTAAGGACTA
>NW_018024169.1:0-1236 GCF_002006095.1 Pseudomyrmex gracilis
ATTTAACTCTGCAATTAACTAAATTTAGAAATATTATATACTATTTGAAAAAATAACAACAATAAATTTATATATATAATAATATAATTGTTAAAGAAGCATAAACATACCCCAACAGTGTTTGTTTCTTTTACACATTTATCAGACATTTTCTTGTTATAAAAATTAGATTTACTCGCGTAAATTCTACGCGTAAATTCTCGCGTACTTCTTATCTGAAAATTTTAATTACTTTGTGAATATAAAAATAATCTAAATAACATTCTGTTAATTTTTCTGTAAAAATAAAACTCGTAAATAAAGGTTAAATAATTATAAGTAAAAGTTTTCAATTTATGATGTTAAAACTGCCTGATAATTTTACATAATTGTAAGTTTAAGTAAATTTAATCTTAGTATAAATTAATGAAAGCATATTTTGTTTCATAAAATTTTGTGAAATTACTTTTTATTGTATCCTCGATACATATATGTAATACTCCTATATTGCTAGTACACAACGCGTCACTGAATCGCGGAATTGGCGCGGGGATCGTGGGGCAAGCGGGGCGGTTGCTNGTAGCGCCAACGAGCGCCGTGCGAACTAATTAGTAGCAATCGGTTGTCCACAACTACGTCGTGTCGATAATGTAACTGCTCTTCCTTCCTATTTTCTTCTCAAAACGTAAAACTATTGGTCAATTACTTAATATTTAACGTTGACAAATAACATGTGTATATATATATGTGTGTTTACTAGTTACTTTAACCATACTTTAACCAGGCCTAATGCTTTAGACTGTCTCGGTGAAGATGGTCTTATTTAATTAAGATCATCTCAAGAACAATATAATTTACAATTGCAATATAAGNTGATCTTCGTCGAGAAATTCTTCTTTAAGTAATTCTTATTTGATATAAGATTGTCTTTACAAAGATGTGCTTAAGACAATGCTTATTTATGATTCGGTTATTTCCGTAATATTTCCGTTGGATCCACCAATAGAAATATTGGTTTATTTTATTAAGTAAGTATATTATCNATTTTAATATTATTAGTCGTGACTAATATTAAACCATAGTCTTATATAATAGCAGAGAGACGCCTGAGAGCGGGGGTGACGTCCATTTGACCACGGTACAATTGGACACAGTACGATTGCACACGTAATATTAGACACGTACGATTAGACACGGTACAATTGACCACAGTACGATTGGACACCGCAAGAATAGCACACCGTACGATTCGACACG
>NW_018024169.1:2231-7161 GCF_002006095.1 Pseudomyrmex gracilis
GTTTCTGTCATAGCTTTTTGTGGACATGGTTCTATTCCGTGCTAAGTTTGTGGACATGGTTCTATTCCGTGCTATGAAAACACCAACGTGGTGGGGATACGCACACAAGCGAGAACCGTCGTCATACATCAACATAATATGTCTGCACATTTCCACGACATATATATAATACTCCTATATTGCTAGTACGGTGCCGACCTGAAGTCCACATGTTACGGTGCAAACAATATAGTAGCCTCTCTCTCCAGCTGCTTTGTGCGCATGCGATGAACATTCAAGCACGTTTGGGCATTTCTCTTTCTCGCGTTCTTTCCAATGCTTTGTCTCGCTCGCACTCGCTTAGTAGACGCGCCTGCGCAAAATGACGCTCGACTATCTATGCCCATATTTGGACTTCGTGCGTCTCTCTTTCTCGGGCCTCGTGCCTCTCATTGCGAAGATACGCGACTAGCAATATAGGAGTATTACATATTTGCCTCGATATTACTCTGCTACGTACCAGCTAACCACAGTTAATTCAACTCAAGCGATACAAGACAGCGCTGAGTTGAGTCGTCATGAATCATGCGGATTACAGATGGTCATGTCTACAAAATTTTCGGTCCTAGTAAAACTAACTCGAACTTGAGTTATCGTAAACACCCAGAGTTTAACTATAGGATTTCAATGCTTCTGTTTTTACAAAATTGCCGAATGCGTATAAACAGAAGTATTGAAATCCTATAGTTAAACTCTACCGGTTTCGGCATAAGTTAACAGTTATTGCCCGCATAAACCAGGCCTTAAAGTCTATCTACATAAGACGCAGACGCAAGTCGCAGGCCGCTGATCTCGCAGAATTGACCAGTCACGTAAGTCAATTGGCTGATTTGACAAACGTGAATGGTCAATTCCTCGAGATCAGCTGCCTGCAATCTGCGTCTGCGTCTTATGTCTATCTACGGCTGCTTTTTTTTTTTAGGAGACACAGTCGACACAAGTTGACACAAAAGTTATTCTGTCTTCGTTCAGTATTCAGTGAGAAACAAAGACAGAATGACTCTTGTGTCGACTAAGTTAACAGTTATTGCCCGTATAAACCAGGCCTAACTCAAGGAGAAGTCAGATGGTGCGGAACGTGCGTAATGCAGAATTTACGGAATGAATTCCGGTCAATCATAGACATTCCGCTAACTTCGTTCTATAAAACTGTGTTTCCTTATGTCCCATTGAACGGAATTGGTTTTTGTGCAATAGGACGCTGACTAATCGTAATGGCTAGTCTACAATGGGAGTAGGCAGTATAGAGTAAGAAGTAAGGTTTTTGGAGTTCTTTTATTTTTGTCTATACAAGTAATTATTTCGCGTTTTTTAACACACGTCTTTCATTGGCTAACAATAAGGCAGTAGGCAGTGCAAAATGGGAATTGTCCAGTCGCGGTCACTGAATCGTTTCGTGGACGCGGGGGGCTAGGGGTAAGAGAAACGATATTTCCTAGCGGTAAGGAGCGCCAACGGGCGCTGTCCTAACTTAACCTTTTTTTTTTTTTTTTTTTTTTNTTTTTTTTTTTTTTTTTTTTTTTACAAAGGGAAATCCTTTATGGATTCCTTTACCCATCGGGGAGCTGGGCAGAGGATATGCGGGACTAACTGACTCACTCAGGCATCCCTCGGCCTCCTTCCATCTTCCCACTGGGAAGGAGAGAAGGCCCACACCCTATAGGGGAAATCCTCCTCCACTACCACCCAAACAGGAAGTCCGAAGCACGCCGAAAGTCCCCCGAAAATGACCAGCCTACCCGCTAAAACCCCTCGATGTCCCCAATTGCGCCAACTGGGCAAGGAGAGCCAGCGGACGTCTAAGGACATTGTAAGGATGCAAATCGTTACGGCCGGGACCGACCATCCGTCCCGGCCAAAAACGCGGCGCTTTGCGCCAAATAATTACTTTAAACAAGTGTATATTAAAATATACGCCGACGGCCTGCGCGCCGCCCGCACCGCGCGTTCCCCCGCGCCATAAAGCGGTCTACGCGCCGCCCGCACCGCGCGTTTCCCCGCGCCACAAAGCTACTTACACGCCGCCCGCACCGCGCGTCTCCCCGCGCCAAAAAGCGGCTTGCGCGCCGCCCGCACCGCGCGTTTCCCCGCACCACAAAACGGCCTGCGCGCCGTCCCCGCACCGCGCGCTACCCCGCGCCTACAAGTACCAGCTGGTACCGCGCCCGCACCGCGCGCCTCGCCGCGCCACGAAACTCACCGCGACAAACAAACAGATGTTTATTCGCGCATCCTTGTAAACCCCCGCCCCGGGGAAAAACTCGGGTATAAAAGCCGGCCCGAAAACCAGAGAAATCAGATCTGCTCCGATCTCCGGGTCTTACGGGTAACAAGCAGGGAAGCTTCTTCTCAGTCGGGCAAACCGACCGCAACTCAGAGATCCGCTCCGCTCCGAGGGAATCTTAGATTTTCTGCCGGGTAAACCGGCATCCGCTCCGCTCCAGGGGGAATCTTGTATTCTCCGCCGGGTAAACCGGCATCCGCTCCGCTCCACTCCGGGGAATCTTTCGAGTCTCCGCCGGGAAAACCGGCATCCGTTCCGCTCCGCTCCGGGGAATCTCTCGATTCTCCGCCGGGAAAACCGGCATCCGTTCCGCTCCGCTCCGGNCGCTCCGGGGAATCTCTCGATTCTCCGCCGGGAAAACCGGCATCCGTTCCGCTCCGCTCCGGGGAATCTCTCGATTCTCCGCCGGGAAAACCGGCGTCTGTTCCGCTCCACTCCGGGGAATCTTTCGAGTCTCCGCCGGAAAAACCGGCATCCGTTCCGCTCCGCTCCGGGGAATCTCTCGATTCTCCGCCGGGAAAACCGGCGTCTGTTCCGCTCCGCTCGGGGAATCTTTCGATTCTCCGCCGGGAAAACCGGCTCTCTTTTCCGCTCCGCTCGGGGAATCTTTCGATTCTCCGCCGGGAAAACCGGCTCTCTTTTCCGCTCCGCTCGGGGAATCTTTCGAGTCTCCGCCGGGAAAACCGGTTCTCTTTTTCCGCTCCGCTCGGGGAATCTTTCGATTCTCCGCCGGGAAAACCGGCTCCCTTTCCGTTGGAGCCGCCCCAAGGGAATAGGCGAAGCACGAAAGTACGAAAAGCCTAGCGACGCAAGATCGACCAAACGACAAAGTCTACTTTTTTTGGAAGAAAAGTAACTTTCCAGCATTGTAAATAGTTTCTTCGCAAACCGATAAAACTTGGTTGGTGACCCGACAGCGTATAAATCTCTTTTATAGAAAAGAGACTTTCGCCGCAATAAAGACTGTTCTCGCGATAACCCGCGTTGCGAACGATACCGCGGCACTCGCGCGTCAAAACATCTAGCCGAGGCTCCTGAACGGCCTTGACCGAGGCTCCCGCGTTTAAATCTCCAGCCGTCTGCCTGGAATTCAGTTTTTGTCCATAGACTTAAGCGAACCGGCCGAAAACGTGACTTACTCACGCGCGATTCGAGGAGTCCAAAATAAATTCCGCAGCATATTCTTTTCATTATTTCTTCTCTTGTACATATTATTTTTTTATTTGTTGTTTCTTTTTGTTTTAATTGAATAAATTTAACTCGTTATTATAAATCGCCGAGTTCGCTCTTTTCTACCTTTGTTTCTTTTCCTGGTTCCGACGAGCTAATCCGCAGCAAGTAAACTCACGTAGAAACGGAAATATTTCTTAACGAAAAATAGAACCGTTACAACATTACTTGCTGACTCTCCGCCTTTCACATGCGCAAGTCCCAAAAGGACCACTACAAGATCTAACAGAAAGGGGCAAAAAAACCCTTTCCCATTCCTTGCCACTTTAATTAAACATTGGCTGCGTGCAATGGCAGTAGTCAATCCCCGATTGACACCGCCTGCAGACCAAATTGGAAACAAAGGTACAAGAGGGAGGGGGGGACATATTCCCTACGTCCTCAATCTCATGTCTCCTTAGCCATCCAAATAGAATTTGCACTGTTTTATGGTATATTCCAACACTCATACATTTGTTTCAAGCCAATGCGCTTGAGCAATTCTTCTGTTGTTTCTTCTTCTAATGACAGGCATAATCCGTCTCTGTCGCTCTCTTTCAGCTTCTTCCTTCTTTAGCAGCACTCGATCGGCAAAACAAACCACCGCTTTCCACTCTTCAGGTCCATTCAACATTCTCCCTACTGCTGTTTCCATTGTAACCCGATCGATTTCTAATTTTAGGCGTAGTAACTCGCGTTCATCTTTCCAACTTTTGCACTCCTCTCATGTATGCAACAGTGTGTCAGTTGCCAGTCTACAGTGCGAGCATTGATCGGATGCAGCTCTATCAATTCGGAAAAGGAACGAGTTGAAGCATCCGTGTCCCGTTAACATCTGGGTAAGATGGAATAACATTGCACCGTGTCTTCTCATTACCCATCGATCAAAAAACGGAAGAATAGCTCTCTTCGTGTCTCTGCCAGACTGTTGATTGGCACTGAGCTTTCTATACCACCTTGCTCTCGTACTTGCCGCTTCTTCGCTTTTTATTTGCGTGAGTGTCACATCCTCATTCGCGCGAATTCTTCGAAAAATTATTGCCCTTTCCTCCGCAAGCATTTCCAAGGGTGGAGCCCTAGCCAGGAGTTGGGCAACCTCAGCAGATATCGTGCGATATCCGCTTATTACTCNATTTGCGATAATTCTTTGNGTGGCNCCGCAACAAGCCACCGCCTTCTTATNTTTAGNTAGTTCTCCAGCCNAAACTGGTGCTCCATATAGGATGACAGCNTGAAACACGCTTAANTAGAGTCGNCGTCTATTTTCCATCGGGCCGCCCAGGTTGGGCATGATACGCGCCAGCGCTAACACAACCTTCTGGCTCTTATCAATCATGTTGGCAAAATGGTTTTTGAAGCACCACTTGTCATCAAGNGTAAAGCCCAAANNNTTNANNG
>NW_018024169.1:7200-8068 GCF_002006095.1 Pseudomyrmex gracilis
ANGNNNNCNTTNNCTTCNTTCTGCCATTCCGAAAAACAATGACCTCTGTCTTATCCGGTGCAATGCTCAATCCCATTGCAAACAGGGCCCTAGTGATTACATTAAGTCCTCTATTGGCAGTCAGGGCCGCCCGTTTTACATCAGTCCCTCCCGCCGCAACCAGCGTATCATCCGCGTAACAGAATACGCGACAGGTCGGAGGAACTTGAAATTTCAGCACCTGATCGTACGTAAGGTTCCATAGAAGAGGACCCAACACCGATCCTTGGGGGACTCCGCAAGTTACTCTTCTTCTGATTATTTTTCCTCGAAAGTTCACATACGTGATGTATCTCTCTTTCAGATAGTCGGTTATTAAACGTTTGAGATAATCAGGTAACCTCCATATTACCGCCGCATCACGGATTGGTGGCCACGGAAGCGAATTGAAGGCGTTTCTAATATCAAGTGATATCGCCATACAGACTCCTTTATTTTCAGTGTAGCAGGATGCAAAACTCCTCAGGGCTATTACCGCATCGTTAGTTGACTTCCCTCTACAAAATCCGAATTGCCTAGCCGAAAACCCACCACGCTCATCAACGTGCGATGTAATCTTCTTTGCAATAATGCGTTCAAACATTTTGCCAATATCACCTAAAAGACGCAGTGGTCGATAAGACGCCGTTGATTCAGGTTGTTTGCCCATCTTTGGGATCAAAACCAGACGAGCAACTTTCCAGCAGTCTGGAAAGCGTCCTCGCAGTAATCACGCATTGAAGCATCTTAACCTTTAGAGGACGGGAAAATTTTGGTTCAAATCGACCTTTTAATTTACCCGAAATGTATGTATAATTTTATCGGATTAGTCGGTACAAGTTCCCAACCT
>NW_018024170.1:0-1975 GCF_002006095.1 Pseudomyrmex gracilis
AGTCGCACGAAACTGGCTAACATAAGATTATGGAAAGATACGTAACTTTAGGCTTGACACAACTATATAGCAGTATGTGATTATAATACAACTGTTGTCGCCGTAGTTTAACGTCATTGCGGACGATTAGGAGGGAAAAAATGTTGGGACGTGACAATAACCAGCTGAAACAGCATTCCGGTACGTTTCCAGCGGTATTAGTTTTATCTCTCGAGTTATTTTCCCTCTTAGATCATCTAAATCTTGAGGCTTGGTGGCATAAACTTTACTTTTCAAGTAACCCCACAAAAAAAGTCAAGTGGAGTCAAGTCCGGAGACCGAGATGGCCACTCAATATGACCCCTTCGCCCTATCCACCTGTCCTGAAAGACCTTATTCAAATAGTGACGGACAATGACACCATAATGAGATGGAGCTCTATCCTGTTGGAAATAAATTTTATCCATATTTCCACCAGCTATGTCTCGAGTAGCTGGAACCATTGGTTCGCTTGCGAACCAATTGCTCTCATTGCGAAGCATGACTGTGTATACCTGTGCTGTCAAATTGCCTTCAATGAAGAAAGAGCCAACTGGTCTACCATTAAGAATACCAGCCCATACTTTTTGTGGTTATTGAGTATGATTGTCTCTTTTCCAGTGAGGATTAACGTCACTCCAGTACCTACAATTGTGTCTATTTACATTTCCAGTCAGTTAAAATGTTGCCTCATCAGAGAAAACATTATTATTAAGTAATAGAGGATTGTCGACAATCATCTCCATCATAAGATTACAAAATTCGATGCGTCTATCAAAATCGTCTTCGGACAAATCTTGGCACAAATGAAGTTTGTATGGATGCCATTTATTTAATTTCAAAATTTTACTGACAGATGCATGACCGATTTCGTGTTTTTGTGCAACGCGATTGATGGAAAAATGGGGATTTTCAACAAAAGACTGTAAAACATCTAATGCCTTATTATTATTTGTTGCTGTTTTACGTCTACCAGATCTTGAGCGGCTTTTAACACTACCAATGTCCTCGAAACGTTGAATAGTACAGAGAGAGATTACCGTACTTTTAGAGATTCTATTATTTTCATTTCAAAAATTTTCATTAAATAATTGCGTTACTGTTTTATACCCTCTTTGTTGATCTTCCCATCTTCGCATCATTAACAGTCTTATTCAATTGTTTTCAGAAAGCTCCGCCATTCTTAATTAGAGCAAAAAAGAATTAATCAGGTAAGTGATAGAAAATTGATTTAAATAATGAAGTGAGAAAAATACTAATTATTAAGTGTTGGTCCAACTATTGATTTGTTTATTTCAACCAGCACTAGCAAAAAGCTCGTTGAGCAACTGAAAATCTAATAGATCAATTAATAATATTTTCGAAAAATTTCTGGGCTATTGAAACAAATTGAAAATGTTTGAGAATCAATTGAAGCGCAATGGCTTCTATTGTTACAGAAAAAATTTTTGGTGCTGTTTGTTTTTGTCCACGAGGTAACTGCTGCTCGCTAAGTGTCACATCCGTGGACTTAGATGTTTAAGTACTTATTATATCGAGTTTTCTTTTTCTTTTCTTATTCAGTTTACTTTCTTTTACAGTAGTCGGTAAATTACCAGCCTTGAATATACCGTTGTCGGTAAAATACCATGGTCGATAAAGTACCATGGTCGGTAAAATACCATGGTCGGTAATGTACCATGGTCGGTAATATATCATGATTGGTAATATACCGTTGTCATAGCAAAGTATTGTTATTAAAACAGGTTGTAATAGCGCATTAATTAAGGAATCAATACCGATTATTATGTATGTATTATTGTTAAATATAATTCATTATACCAACGTTGCGCATACAAACCGTTACGGCAGATTTATAGCAATGTAAGTATATCAGCTAGTTATAGTATTCCACTAATAATTCTGTTTATGTTAATATTATTAGTAATAATTCCGTAGTAGTTTCTTTTAATTTTCT
>NW_018024170.1:3245-8226 GCF_002006095.1 Pseudomyrmex gracilis
TTTATATAAAGAAAAGACGAGAGGCGTTGTATTCGAAAAAGGGAATTAATAATAAATAACTTTACTATTCTTTAAAGTATTCGAGTTAGTAATTCCGCCGGTAACAACACGGCAGTCGGTAACTGTCGGTAACCACACGGCAGTCGGTAACTGTCGGTAACAACACGGCAGTCGGTAACTGTCGGTAACCACACGGCAGTCGGTAACTGTCGGTAACCACAATTAGTAACAGTCAGGAATAAAGTACCAATCGGTAATAATCAGTCCAGTTATCTTCCCGACCAAAATCCTCATTCTCCGCCCCGGTAAAGCCAGTACGGCTGACCATAAAGGAAGAACGTACGTTCGACAAGTGTAAACGGTTTCGTCGAACCGTGACCTTGAGCACTCGGACGTAACATAAGAAGAAGACAGCACTGCATCAAAAAGTAAAATCAATGATCCGTATTGTTTGCTTAAGAGCTCGTACATTGGTGCCTGCAAAAGTGAAAGAATAAAGATCGGCCTTGCCAACGCTTTTGGACAGACTCCCGCTAACGCCTTCGGACATCACGCATTTGAGCAACTTCTCCCGACCACCTTCGGGTAGTTTTCCGCCGTAGCCTACTAGCATAACCGCTTGAAGCCGTACAACTTTGCTATTAGACATTTTTACAAAATGCATTTTTACTGAAAATATTAGGGGAATCCGACACTTTTTGATTAATGTATTTTCTTTAACCCAATTAATTAGTCTCATTATTCCGCGCACAAAAGTATTAAGGTTATGATTACTGAAACCTAAATACTATTTTACAAGATATTTTACATTTTGTGTCAAGAAATTGTTAATTTCAAACCTTTATATTAGGTGCGCAAGTAAGTTCATGCTGTTTTTTTTTTGAAAATGCAACGTTATTGTGAAAAATAGTTACAAATGAATCATTCAAAGTATTGCCCATCGGTAGCTATAACTTTTTCCCATCTTTTTGGCAGAGCTCGAACACTGTTACGGTAAAAGTGTTTGTTTTTTGAGGCTATCCACGAATCAAGCCATTTTTTGATGTCTTCATATAAGCGGAACTGCTGATCAGCCAGACCATGTGCCATCGAACGGAACAAGTAATAATTGGACGGCGCAATATCTGCGGAATATGGCGGGTTGGGTAGGACTTTCCATTTGAGCGTTTCTACGTAGGTTTTAACAGGTTTGGCAACATGAGGCCGAGCGTTGTCATGCAGTAGAATCACTTTTTCGTGCCTCTGCTCGTATTGTGGCCGTTTTTTGCGCAGTGCTCGGTTCAATCGCATCAATTGAATTCGATACCGTTCTTCAGTGATGGTTTTGCTCGATTTCAACAACTCATAATAAATAACACCGACCTGGTCCTACCAAATACACAGCATAATTTTCGCAGCGTGAATATTCCAAACCGACGACGTAGAAGCATGACCGGGCAGTCCCCATGACTTTCTTTTCTTTGGGTTGCTGTAATGAATCCATTTTTCATCACCCGTCACAATGCAATAAAGAAAACCCTTCCTTTCTTGCCGCTGGAGCAGTTGTTCACAGGCGAAAAAACGACGCTCAACGTCCCTTGGCTTCAAATCATAAGGAACCCAAGTTCCTTGCTTTTGAATCATTTCCAACGCATGCAATCGCTTGGAAATGGCTTGGCGGGTAACTCCTAATGCTGAAGCAAGCTGTTCTTGCGTTTGGCATGGATCCTTATCGAGCAATGTTTCCAATTTAGCGTCTTCGAAGGTTTTCGGCCTTTTTTCACGCGGACGGTCGTTAACATCAAAATCACCGTCTTTGAAGCGACGGAACCAATCACGGCACGTTGTTTCACTTAGAGCAGCATCTCCGTAAACTTTTTGGAGCTCTCGATGCTCTTCAGCAATCGTTTTCTTTAAATGAAATAAGAAAATCAACCTTTTTCTCAAATGACTATTATTTGGTACAAATTCAGACTTTTTCACACAAGCAAAAGTATATGACGCCAAAACAAAATCACTAACGTGTCAAAGCGGTTTGTTTACCATATGTCTAAGCTTTGCTCGTGACGTTTTGGATATGTCAAAATCGACGAGCACTTACTGCTGNAGCCATCTATTGACAAACAGCGAAAACTTTGTTGCGCAACTACTAACTCAAAAAGTACTTAATGAAAAAATGTTTTATTATAGTGTTTTGGAAAACTCTCGAGGTACGCTATAAAACTATGTAATAAAATGTAGGAAATTTTATTTAAAAAAAAAAGTTTGACCTTGAAATGACCTTAAAGGACATGGTCAAGATCAAAGTCAAGGTCATCATCTTACTTCTCGCCTGAAACCATACAATTTTGCTATTGGATATTTTTTCCAAAATGCATTCCAACTGAACATATTAGAGGGGTCCGATACTTTTCAATGACCCTGTATGTATATACATATATATAAACTGTATATACACATACACATTAGCGTAAAACAATATTATAAACACGACAGTGTTATAAACTAGAGAGAAGATGTACAATATGTTGTTTTAACAATTTTATAAATTAGAACAATGTCATTTTCTGTAAACTCTGCATTCTATTATACAAAATTTTATTTGCAATTTGAAAAATATGTAAAAATACGTATTAGAAAATTGTTATTTCCTACAAACTTTATTTTGCAATTTAAAATATTATTGGCGCGGCTGCACCCAAAATTTATCTACAGACAGACATATTTTACATGTGCACATGTAAGTATCAAATTGCCGTGCATATAAAAATTACAGTTTATTATATTTGAGGTGTAGCCGCGCCAATAATATTTATAAGTTTTTTGGCTTAAATATTTTTTATTTTAATAAAATTTTTTCTTTTTTTTTGTTTTTCACGGAAAGTAAAGTTTTGCTGGGTCTATTTGTTAGTTTCACTACAAATCTTTTCGTTAATTTAATAGGCCAGACAATTCTTTCTTTCAAAATTTTTTCCATAACAAAAACTTAACAAAGTAGTTATGTATACTTAGATTAGGATAATAATGTACAAAAGAGAGTAACGTTCAAAATTTACTTGGTGCTACTTTGTAATATCACTTTTTTTGTAAAACGGGTTTTTAGAGAAAGAATGTTTTGTATTATAGAAATGTTTAAAACAGGTTTTTATAGAGAAAGAAGTTTTTGAAGTATAAATAAAAAAAAAATTTAATTTAGATACAATACGTGTTGTGCATGTACTTGGCGCTTGTTTTTACTTATTTTACAAAAGTACGTTTTTAGAGTATCACACACTTTATATTTTGTTCTTTAGAGTATCACACACTTTATATTTTAAGTTATTTTTAGTTTCTTTAAAAAAAGAATATAAACTTGTAGTTTTTGTATATACATTATTATATTATAGTAAACTAAAAATTTTAATATACATAAGTTTACTTGGTTGTATGTACAGGGTGTTGCATTTACATACAGGTCATTACAACAGATTGCCTACTGTTCCACTGGCAAGCGCGCACGTCCGAGCGGCACTTCAGGTCTTACTGATATGGTTGGGTTTTCCAATAAAACATTTTACCAAAATACTCAAAACTATAAATATAAATATAAACAACATAATCAATATAAGCTGATTACTTAAAAGTGATAAGTGTGTAAAACCGAATAAAACAAACTTTCTTCCCCAGAATTTTGTAATATTTTTGTTTAGCGTTGAAATCTTTTTGACGGAAATTACAGACTTCAAAGAGATAATATTTAATTATATATGTTTTAACAAAGTCTTAGAGAGTAGTGTTACGTCCTGACCTACGGTTACGATCGGGTCTTAACGGAAGAACGCAACTTGACACACGACTCTTTTGTGTATTATATTTCGGCACACTGACCTAATGAGATAAGGCAAGCATGCGAGTCGAGCGAGACGATTCAACGACGTAGTCAAGTCAACGGACTTCCCGATATTACTTGTCTACCGTCTTTTCACTCGTCGGTCCTCTTTTAGGTCTTAGAAACAAATCTAATTTACCTGGGACAGGACCTGGCGATCACGTGATGAGATTACAGAATGAGTTTTCAAGATAGATGTTCAAAAGTTTATTTAATTAGTTAAAGCCGTTTTCATTTTTATGAGTATATAAATCTTTTTTATTCAAATATTAACATTTAGGTTTATTCAAAAAAATATATTCTTACGGAAGTTGGATTAAATAATTGGACGTGTGATGAAGTTCGGTGTGAATTTGAGTATACATTGGCATTGTTATTATTTTTATTCCTGGGAGTTCGTTATTAACATTACTGTTAGTATTTTCAATATTTTAAATCCTTATGTAAATGAGCACCGTCATTATTTAGGCTATTACCGGATAGACGGGGATTGGTATGCTTTGGTCCGCTCGCTCGACGAGCAGCGGTTCTCCGCCGCAAGGTTCGGTTTTAGATATCGCGTTGTTAGAATCACGGTTGATTTTCGGAGGTGTATGACAACTACATACGATTCGCTACTGCTCAAAGTTTGACAGTGGTGATTGGAAATCGGCAGCGGTTCAGAACAACTGACGTCGTGAGCTGCTAATCCGACAGGAATGAAAAGTCAGCACCGGCTCGGAACAACAACCAAAGTCGTGAGTCGCTAATCTGACAGAAAAGGAGATCGGCAGTTGTTCGGGACGACACAAGGTCGTGAACAGCTAATCCGATTGAAAGGAAATTGGCAGTTGTTCGGGACGACACAAGGTCGTGAACAGCTAATCCGATTGAAAGGAAACCGGCAGTTGTTCGGAACGATACAAAATCGCGAACAGCTAGTCCAACTAGGATGTCGAGGAAAAGAGCTTACTAAATGAAGCAGTTATTAATTGAATTGTCGAATTTAATCCTGTCCTCCGAATATCAACCGTCTCGAAGTAGGTTTTNCTGTGTGCGTGGGAATCTTAGATCGTTTTGCAAAACTATTGCGTTAGTAAGTACTCACTACTTATTGGTTACGGTAGAATGTCGAGATGAGTGGTTGATTCGCTT
>NW_018024171.1:0-1447 GCF_002006095.1 Pseudomyrmex gracilis
AGATAATACTCATAATTACTCACTTTTTATGGCTCTATAAGTTAAACCACTTTTTATCACACTCTCTTATTGTTTACTCACTAAAAACTTATACTTTTTACGGAGCGATGTGTGACACGTCTTCTCTACTCGCGAGAGAGAGAGAGAGAGGCTTGGGGTTTTCTTCTCGCGCTTGGGGCGCGACGAATGTTTGGGGCGCACGTCTCTCTTACGAGAGAAAGCGCGGATGGCGCTGCTCATAAGGGAGACGCCAAGAAGAGGCCGGTGAGAAAGCGTTCTCGCTCCCCGCAACTCGCCGGCATGTTCGGGTCCCCACCATCACCCGGGGACACGGACTTATTTATGGAGGTGCAGGAGGACGCCTCCACACTGGCCTCCAGCACGAGTGGGGGCGTAAGAAGAACGCCGACTGCCGCCGAGTTTCTCGGCATTGTCGCGGCCGAGAAACGTGCCTCGGACGCGAGGCGTGCGGAGGCAGTTATGGAGCTGGAGGATGAGTCGTGGCGCGACACCACTCGGCTACCGTCCTCCAGACTCACGTGCCCGATTGTCTCCGCGGCTGAAATGGTGCAAAAAACGCACACAGCCGCGGAGGCCGTGATGAAGGTGGCCACCACTTCCAAAAATCTTGCCGGCCGGTACGTCAAGATCCTAAAGGAGGTGGCGGCCACTATAAGGGGACTGGGCAAGTGCATTGTTGCCCTCGCCTATGTGCCGATAGAGGCGGCAGAGTCGGAGCTGTCCGGGCCTGGCGCGCGCGTGGATGAGCGCGTCAGGACGCTGGAAGAAAAGCTCCGACTCAGCAAGGAGGCCGGGAGGATTATATCCTCCCGGTATAAAAAAGTACGGGAGATGCTCGACGCGGCCTACAAGAAGGGTTTTTCTCTCGTAGGCGCTTCGAGGAAGAAGGTCGCGGACTGCGGGACGCAGGTTGGTAAGCCTGGGCTTGTCCCGCAGGCGACCGCGGCAACGACTCTGCCGCCAAGAATGGACTCTCGGGGGGTCCAAACAGAGGAGGGGGGGTGGATGAGCCTCTCAGGGAAGATCTCCCTCTGGACCTCCCGGAGGATAGATGTGTTTGCCTTTTGGCGGACAAGATCGGGGACGCGATGGAGGGGCAAATCCTCTCTCTAATTAGGAGAGAGCTCGCCCCTCAATCCTCAAACGCGCCTGCAGCCGGTCCCGCCCCGACCACCTGGGCGACGGTTGTGGGGCGCAAGGCGCGAAAGAGGGGGAAAGAGCCTCCCCCTCCTGAGGAAAAACGGCGCCCTCCCGCTGCTCCCGTTGGCGCGAGTCAGCGCACGTGAGTTTTGCCCAGAGAGGGCAAAACTCGGCAGGCTTCCAACTGGAGCTGCCGTCCTCCTTACCGTGGGGGAGGGCGGCAGCTATGCCGAAGTTATGAAGAAGGCGGCGGCCGCCGTTAATTTGAAGGAGGTCGGAATCTCCG
>NW_018024171.1:2012-3931 GCF_002006095.1 Pseudomyrmex gracilis
ATTCGACACCGTACGATTCGACACAGAACAAGCACTATGCATCGTGACAATTAATAATAGTAGCAACACAGGTTAGGGTTAGGTTGTGACCGGACGGCTAAGCCGTTTAATTAACTTTTACGGTCGCCACCTGCTTTCATCGCCAAGCAGGAAGAAATTAATCCTTTCGTTGTGTTTTAGGAACGGACTCACCAAACCGATGAACATCCGAATTTGCCGCTTCTGCCCCTGGATCCTCTTTGACTACGGACCCTGGATGATGGCTGCGGACAACGGGCTTCTGGTAAGGCCCAGATTTTACCAAAGTTCAAGTTGTGCGAAATAATCGTACACTGAGTTTATAGGTAAACTGTTTACAAACTGTTTATTCACACTTATTAAAATAACAATTTTTCTTGTGTCACAGGATTGGATACTAAACGTAATTTACAACCGAGTTTCCGGTGTCGCAATCTGCGTTGCAATTATGAACGCCCGTATCCGATTACTGAGCAAGATACGTGATCATAGCGTCTTACTTCTTGAGACGCTCGTACCAGACTTCTGAGCAAGATACGTAACTACGACGTCACACTAGTTCGGACGCCCGTATCCAACTACTGTGAGGAGCGCGCGGCTTCAGGAAGAAACCTCGCCTTCCCCACTCCTTGGTGCTCGCGCATGCGCAACCCGCTTTAAGAACAAAACTATCAAATTATTGATGAAACTTTACTGACTTATTCTTTGACCCAAAACATGTCTACAGACAAAGTTTTATCCATAATTGACAAATTTTCACGAAGTTAATATAAATTTGAAAATTTCAATTATTGAAATTTGCCATCAGTCAAGTCTCATCAACACTCGAGAAGTTCATTCCCAAAGTTTTGCCAATAATTCACAACTCCTTCCTTTGTTTCAGACTGAGTCATCGATGGATAAAGGTCCCAAACAGGTAAGTACCAAAATTTACTAACGCATCAATTATTGAAAATACTCAGTGTGGAGCCTTCTCCATCAAAGCTTTATCCATCCTCGAAATATCACTCATAATTCTAATCTCGTTTTTATTTTACAGGTGCTGTCAGTCTCTGAGAGCCTGCCAGACCTAAAACAAGCACGAAGCGTTAATTATTTGTTAAACCTGCAGTATCGTTTCTACAAAAGATGCTTCTTACGCACGCCAAGTATTAACAATAATTCATCTTTTTGTGAGTGTTAGGCTTGATGACGCTGTCAGGGTTAGGACCCCAAGCCCTTGAATTATTGATGAAACTCGCTCAAATGTCTAACCTAAAGAAGGACAGTACGTACACGCAGTCTCAGCAATAATTCAACTTTCAGCGAATGTTAGGCTTTACGACGATCTTCCGGGTTAGGACCCGAAAACCTTGAATTATTGATGAAACTCGCTCAAACGCCTAATCTAAAGAAGAATAGTACGTACGCGCAGTTTCAGCAATAATTCAATCTTTAGTGAGAGTTAGGCTCGACGACGCCGTCAGGGTTAGGACCCTAACTTTCAATTATTGACGAAACTTGTTCCAGCGCCTAATCTAAAGAAGAATAGCACGCATACATAGTTTTGCCAATAATTACCAAAGAACAACAAAGTTAGTCCCCAAAATTAATTATTGCTGAAACTCACCTAAATGTTTAATCTAACGAAGAAAAACACGCACGCAAAGTTTCCGCAATAATTAACGAAGAATAACAAAATTAACTCACAAAACCAATTATTGCTGAAACTCATCTAAACGTTTAATCTAAAGAAGAAAAACACGCACGCAAAGTTTCCGCAATAACACAGCCACACAAAAAAAAAAATTTCTTTGGGGATCAGACCACGTTTATTATATGTTTTTGGGGTCGCTGAATCCGAATCCGAGGTCCATTAAACCCTATCGGGTCGGGGTTCCGCCATAACCTCAAAAAACACC
>NW_018024171.1:11196-13348 GCF_002006095.1 Pseudomyrmex gracilis
ATCGTACGGTGTCGAATAATTTGGTGTCGAATAAATCTGTGTCGAATCGAGCGGTGTCGAATCGTACTGTGGTCAATAGAGTATCACCCGCTCCGGTGTAGATCGGAGCACAGCGTGCTACAAATGCGGGGAGGGTGGCCACCTCGCCATCTCCTGTAGGGCTGCTCCCAAATGCACGTTGTGTGCGAGCCGGGGGCAGCCAGCAAACCACCGGATAAGCGGCGCAAGCTGCGCCCCCATGCCGGTGAAAAAAGTAGCCACCAGGCGGGGCGCCGGAGTTCCGGCGCCTACGTTGCCACCCGGTGGCAAGGAGGGCGGGGAGGGGGCGGTGCCTGACCCCTCCTCAAAAAAGAAGAAGAAAAGACGGGCCCGCAGTGTCGGGTCTGGCGAAGACTCCACCGGCTGGGAAGAGGACGGAGAGGGGGTTTGCCTCCTCTCACCGGTGGGGAGCGTGGCCCGGCTGTGGCCGGAGGAGGGCGAGGGATGGGGGGACGTCCCTCCCGCATCCGCCCCCTCTGAGATCACTAAGCCCGCCGTGGGAGAGAGAGGAGGCCTCTGGGGCCTCCGCTCTAAGCAAGGAGCCCACCGGTTCCCGGGAACTGCCGGAGACCGGTGAAAAGGAGAGTGGGGACGGCGCGATGCCTTCCCCTCTCCCCAAAAGGAAAGCGTCCGGGACCAGAGACCGTAAGGTCGCTGGCCCCCGGACACAAACAGGTACGGCGCTAAAAGCGCCGGGTTCAGGGGGAGGCTCCACTAAGGAGCCCTCCCCCAAGCGGCAGAGGGGCGGCAAGTCAGCCTCCCCTTCACCAAGAAGAGAAAAGCCGGGACCTAAGTCCTCCAAGTCGGGCAAGTAAGCTCGACTTGGAGGCAGTATCCGTGCTCGGGGTGGGGGGGTCACGGCTCGGGCGTGACCTCCAGACCCAGCCCCAGTCATGGGGCTGCTTGGTCTCGGGTAAGGGGTGCAAAATATTGTATTGACCCCTCCTGACTTCGGTCACGGAGGGCGGAGACTTGGTGTGGCAAGTTGGGGAACTTGCCACACCATTGCACAAGTCTCCAGGGAGGGGCGGTTTGAGGAGGGCTATGGCCCCCTCCTCCTGCCGCAACCCCAAAGGCAACGGTAATAGGGGGCGTTGTCCTTTGGGGGCACGTCTTGGACTCGGGGGGGCCTAGAGACGTAATAGCCTCGCGGCTGCCACAGGCTCCCCCACTATGTCCGGTGGAGGCCATCGAGGGGTTTTAGTGGGTGCAAGTCCTACACTCCCCGCCCAAATCCCCACAGGGCAGGGGTGCATAACGCATTTCCCCTCGTATAAAAAAAAAAAAAAAAGAGAGAGAGAGAGAGAGAGAGAGAGAGAGATCTATGTAAATTTAAACTTTTATTTATCATTAGTTCTGAAATAAATCTATTATATAAGATCTACTAAGATCTGCTTAAATCTAAGTCGCGTTAATCACTTTTTGTTATTCGATTATACAGTATTTATTTATATGTCTTTTGTACAAAAGAGAATAATATATGTTAAAGATTACATGTGTTTTGTGCAATCTTCACAGTTTTTAATTGTATGTAATGATGTATTTTAATTGAATGTAATGAATAATCCTCGTTGGAAATGAATTAGAATACTATTTAATATATATTTTAAATTTTTAAATTATGTTTGGCTTGTTTATTATATTTCATGTAAGCAGAGATGTGCATTATTTGAAATGGATGCATTTAAAATAGAAATGCAAAATGTAAAATGCCTATTTTGTATTTTATATTTAAAATATATTTTTTCAAAACCTATTTTACATTTCCATTTAAATGGCTTTGATTATCCATTTTCTATTTCAAATACAATTTTCTCGTAACAAATTACTTGAGATACAGTCTAACTTCTATTTTTGTTTTCTACGTATTTGTTCGTTTCCCTTTCATATACATATACAAAGGCTGCGTTTCGATATTCACTGCCGGTACTAAATCCATACTTTACATTATATGTACAGTGCGGAGCACCATATCGTGCGCCGTCAGGAGAAGTAGTTCTCCTCCGGCCGCCTCCTACTATCACGCGTTAGCGGCCCGAGATTTAATCCATATATCGGCACGGTTACCGATGATACATACCGACGCGGTTACCAATAATACCAACAGGCATAT
>NW_018024172.1:0-8094 GCF_002006095.1 Pseudomyrmex gracilis
TATAATTGAATAACATATATATAAATATTTTAATATAATTGTAATTTTTTATTTTTCTATTAAATAAGGCAGCAAACAAGTCAGCAATGATTAATTTGCCATTTGCTTGTTTTAATTTCCTTTTTCTAGGTGATACAGCTCGTTTACGTCTTATATTGAAAAAAGTTCAGGACATAAAAAAGAAAGCAGAAAAGACCCAACATAATTATTGCGGATTTATCAAAGTACGCTGGACTATGGTTAAAAAATGCTCCATACAGGAAACAAGAAGATGGAAGTTATGGAAAACGCGACAAAAAAGAATTTAAAACAGTGGACCTATCTTCATAATTATTGTTTATAAAACTTGAGTTTTTAATATAAATCTAAAATACTTTATAATACCATATAAAAAATATATATATATATGTTAAAAAATATATATAATATATACTATATGTACTATGAATAATATAAGTTAATATATAATATATTTTCTTATATAAGAGCGCTAGTCTGGACTCTGTAGGCGTGTATAATTTTCAGTTAAGAAATTCAGCTGATTGTAAGAAGCTATGTTACATGTCGCTTGCTTGTATGCTTTTTTTCTGTTAGGAGATTGCATGAAGTAACCCATATTTCTCTACAACTTCTTAAAATCATACACGTCTACAAAGTTCGGGCCATCGTTTCTCACGCGCTCATTCACATGTATTAATTCACATGTATTAATCATCATAATGTATTAATTAATCATTCTCAATAATTATTACGAATATTTGCAAAATGGTATAAGACTTTTCTATTTAGATTGACTCAATCTGTCTTCACGTAATATCGATATCAAATCGACTTGTCAATAATTGGTCGAAATTCGTGTCCATTTTTAAGTCGAATCGACTACAAATTTCAACCGTCGATCGACTAGTATAATCGACGTCGAATCGACGTCGATTCGACAAGATATTTCTGACTGAGTATTTGTCCATTATCTCTGCTGAGATTGTTTGGATGTTAGTATATCTTCAGGGATTCCATATACTTTCTAGGAAAGTAGGCTATAGTTTTGTTTAGTACATGGGTTTGATCGAACATAATTGTGTGACCAGTTCCCGAATTATGTTCTGCTAATGCTGATTGTGAGTAATGTTTTAGACGTACCGCTGCCTGATGTTTTTTTAGTCGTGTGCTTATCATCCTACCAGTTTTATCTATGTATACTTTACCGCATGAGCAAGGTATTTTGTACACTCCTGGTGTATCTAATGGTGGTCTTTTATCCTTTGAATTGTTGAGAATCTGTCCTATTTTACTCGGTGGTTTGTAGATTGTTTGTATGTTGTGTTTGTTCAAGATTCTGCCAATTTTATCTGTGACCCCATTTATGTATAGGAGGTAAGTGATTCGTTTCTTTAAGTTTGTTGTTCTGATGCTGGCGTGTTTTAGTGAAAGAGAATTGGGTTTACTGTTTTTTAATTATTTTGTTTATTTGTTGCAATGTAAAAACATGTTGCAAACTGGTTACACAATTATGTTCGATCAAACCCAAGTACTAAACAAAACTACAGCCTACTTTCCTAGAAAGTATATGGAATCCCTGTAGATATACTAACATCCAAACAATCTCAGCAGAGATAATGGACAAATGACTAGTTCACTATGACACTCCATCTTGCCATAACACATTCCCCCTCTTTCTTACTACTACACCCCCCTCTACTACACCACTTCCCACTCCAATCTAGTGCTATAAAAAGGGACACCTGACCAGGAGCATCTCAGTATCGGATTGCTCCTTAAACCCTGATGAAGTGAGCTGAAATGTTTACGAACCGTCGGTATAAAAATGACACTAACGCGGTTCAAACCCGAAAAACATCTTTGTATGTTAATACAACACACCGCAAAAGCATCAAATATCAGAGTTATTTTAAAGTCGTTGTATGATAGTGCAAAACGCAATTGCAGTCACAGATCTCGCGAAAGTGACCAATTGTGTTGCGATTGAGTAAGTTGATAGATGCAATTTATCAATTTCGTGAGACTTGCGTTTGCTCTTTGCGACTACTATGAAACGATATTTATGTTTGCAGATTTGTAGGTTAAAAGATCTGTTATGTATCACGCCAGATATATACATACATAATGGTCATATGCGCACGCGTCATAGTGCAGCACTCTTTATCGGAAATTTTGTGAACATAGTGCAGCACTCTCTATTGGAAATTTTGTGAACATAGTGCTTCTCGTTTCAGAGTAATAATATATGATATCAAATACACATCATTACAATCTCAGATTTCTCTCATTAATGAAATAGTCAAATCATAATTGGAATAGCTCATTCAATTTGGTTTTGTCGTATGTTTGGCACTAATTCAGTACAAATATATAAGCTTAAAAATAATTCTACATACATGAATATATGGTGACGTTATAGATTTATAGAAGGAAACTGTATAAAAAACAATTTGTGCTGAATTTTGACATTCCACAGAACAAGCGCCAATTCTTAGCACAATTTACTTATTTCTAGAGAAGCATTTTGGATTTGATGCAGTAAATACAACACAGAATCTGATTTAAGAACCGTCGGTCTACAGGTCGCTAGAATCGGTTTACAGATCGCTATAGTCGGTTTACAGGTCGCTATACTCGGTATACAAGTAAGTACCATCTTACATAAGTTACTCACAAGAAAGAGTGACACAAGTGTCCCGCTCCGATTTTTTGTTTTATGCAAGTATCATCAAAACGGTAAGAGATATAAAAAAATGTTTTAAATAAACGTTGCATAGTATTTTATAGGCTTTACAACCGCGTAGTTGGATTTAGTTTTCATTCAACATTTTTTTATTTACCCCCACCCGTCATTTTTTTTCAAGTTTCAAAATTTTTGTAAGGAAAAATTGTAGCATTTTTTACGCTAAATTCAACCATATATGATTTTCTTATGTTTCGAAATCGCATCTTTCAGAAATAAACCATCAATATCGTATTATATGCGTCGCGCTGCATGACTTATCATTTTTATCGCGCTTTAATCGTAATAGACGATACAAAAATTAAACAATAAAAATAGTCACGTCGTCACGTATTGGATATAGATCTAATCACAGAGCACAGAGCAAAGTGTAAAAACGTTGCTAAGACATCCCTTCCACTGATGCGTTATATTTTACTTATTCTATAATGAGTTGTAAATGTTCCGTTGCCAGATGCGCAACGCCCAAGTGCAACTGAAAATAGCACTGTTCCTCTAGTTGTCATCTGTTGCTATGACTCATTGTAGAATGGCTTATATTAATAATCATCGTTCGCAGCGCGTCATATTCAAGTTAGCTATCGTATATTACGCTTGGAAGTTTGGTTTATTATATACTGACTGTAGAAAAACAATATGTAAAAAGATAATAGTGATTACGAAATAGTAAATGAATTCTCACTAGTGATTTGATTATATCCAAGATATTTGACTTGACAAATATACAAATATATGTATCTTTCAAATTACAAAGCTGCAACACAATAGTAATAATTCATAAATTAATAAACACAAAAAAAATAACACAAGTAAATTTACTAACTATAAAGTAAGTATTATTCTTCTTGTACACAAATAAAGTTTAAAACAATATTTAGTATTTATTTATATTTTTCAGAATGGTTCAATTTAATCCATATAATGTAATAATGTTGCTTTACGTGACTTTTACTGCTTTGAATTTACCTACAAGTCCAATAACGTCAGAAGAACGAGAAACGGCACGTAAAATAGAGGTAATGTTGCAAGAAATGCGTAATGAAAGATGAGACATAAAGGAGGAAATATCTTTGGATTATGACAATGATAATGATATTTCAGAAGCAGAACAAGTGGAGCTACAAGATGTAGAGCACAAAGATGAAGAATATATACTAACTCCTAAATTTGTATGTACCACAGATGAACGTATTCCGCATGAATACAGAAAACAAGCAGTTGAATATTGGAAAAGTGGAAAAATTGGACCAAGAGCATTGGAAGGAGTTAAACGAAGATTTCGGAAAGTATCTTCATTACGTCAATTGCGACGAATGGGAAATTCAAGTAAATGAAGGTGGCAGTAGATACCACAACTTAAAACAAATTTCAGAATATATATTAAATAATTTTAATATAGCTCTTGAAAAAGGAATAATTATTCACGACATTGATTTAGCTTGATGGGCTGTGCAAGCACAGGAAGATTTTAATGTATCGGGATTCAAAGCGTCGATGCGTTGGATACAAAAATTCAAAGTAATACATAATATTGTATCTCGTAAAATAACAAAATTTGTAACAAAAAAATCTATACTAGCAAACGTCGAGCTTGAAGGAAAGTGTAATTCATTTATTGAAAACGTTAAATATCAAATAACTCAATATGGAGCAGAAAATATTTACAACAGTGATCAAAGCAGATTCCAGTTAGAATTGCATGCCGGTACATTAGCATATAAAGGAACAAGAAGAATTGAGTCTGTAGTACAATCTAAAACGGCAATTATGCATAGCTATACTATACAACCTACTGTTTCAGCCGATAGTATGTTATTATTGCCTCTTTTTATTGTATTGAAAGAAGTTAGTGGAACATTTGGTCCTAGAGTGCAATGTTCATGGCATCTAATATTTTTGTTAGGGCTTCGAAATCTGGGAAATTAACGTCAGATCATTTTAAAATTTGGTTGCAAAACGTATTTTTTCCAAACATAGGACCAAAGTCCGTTTTACTATTAGATTCATAGACTGGTTATTGTCCAAATATTATACAAGAAACTAAATTAGAATCTACAGAAACTATACTTCTATTAACTATACCGGCTGGAACAACAGGAGACATACAACCATTATATTAGATGTATATGGTTTTTGTTTGTGGAAAAATTTCATTAAACACTTTTCAGATATTGTAATGCTTTTGGATTTAGAAAAAAATCTTCACGCAAGAAACAATATTTTAAAATTACAATCATTAACTCATAGTCAGTTTTCATTGTCTAGATTTAGAAATTTATTTCGATACGCATAGTATAAAAGCGGGTATGTGGAAAATAAACCGGAATAATTTGAAACACCAGTAGAATATTGTTTCAAAAATCAGTTAAAATCGACATGTGATATTTGTGGCTCAACTGCAATAATTACTTGCGCATGGTGCAAAACATCACTTTGCATAAATCATTTCTTTCATGAACATCACCTTTGTGATATTTGTGGCTCAACTGCAATAATTACTTGCGCATGGTGCAAAACATCACTTTGCATAAATCATTTCTTTCATGAACATCACCTTTGTGATATTTGTGGCTCAACTGCAATAATTACTTGCGCATGGTGCAAAACATCACTTTGCATAAATCATTTCTTTCATGAACATCACCTTTGTGATACTTATGTACATCCATAAATTTACTTAATATTTTTAATATATGTTTTTTCTATACATGTTAACTTTTGAATATATGTTTATGTTACTATATTATGTAATGGTTAAATATTATATGTTATAGTTATATATTATGTTGTATGTTCTTGAAATTAAAGCTTTAATTGTTTTATTACAGACACACCCACATTACATCCACTTTACAAGTAAAAAACCTAAAAATACAATAAATACAAAAAGGAATGTTTTTACTATTTTTTAGAACCTGTAATTAATTGAAATTCTTTGTATTAATTAATATTGAAAAATAAACATAAATTGCACTATAAATTAAATTGTAACACTTCCATTTATTTATCTTTCAAATTATTTTCCTTTTTATTTCTTACGTATGAGTGTGTATGTAATTAGTATGTTTTGAATATCATCTTATAAAATCGTTAAAGCTACAGTCATATTTAAAAATAATAATACTAATTTATATGTATATAATATTATATGAGATTAATCTCTGTTAAATAAATTAAAAGTGTAAAGCATCAGTGGAAGGGATGTGTCTTAGCAACGCTTTTAAACTTTGCTCTTTGCTCTGTGATTAGATCTTCCAATACGTGACGACGTGACTATTTTTATTCTTTAATTTTTGTATCGCCTATTACGATTAAAGCGCGATAAATGATGAATCATGCAGCGCGACGCATATAATACGATATTGATGGTTTATTTCTGAAATATGCGATTTTGAAACATAAGAAAATCATATATGGTTGTTTTCAGCGTAAAAAATGCTACAATTTTTCCTTACAAAATTTTTGAAACTTGAAAAAACAAATGACGGGTAGAGGTAAATACAAAAATGTTGAATGAAATTAATTATTAAAAAAATAAATCCAACTGCGCAGTTGTAAAGCCTATAAAATACTATGCAACGTTTATTTGAAACATTTTTTTATATCTCTTACCGTTTTGATGATACTCGCATAAAACAAAAAACCGGTTTTTTTCGAAGAAGGTGTATCACTCCCCAAACGTACAAGAAAGCACATAAAAAAAAAAACGGGTCTCTTATTTTTAGCTACTGTGCAACATATTCAAAGCTCATCAAAATCGGAGATAGACACTTGCGTCACTTCCCTTGTCAGTTTTAATGTAAATTTGATTTATTTGTTACTATCTTATGTGTTGTTAAATTAAAAAAACGTTTAAAATAGGTTTATTTGTGGTCCATTATGTACTTAAAATAGACTATTTTTAAACTTTCAGGAAGGTGGCACTGAACGTCTTTAGAATATCCTAAAACGGTTTGAGGACCTATTCTAAACATTTTAAATATGTACAAAACGTCCAATACTTATGTTTTTAAAACATTAGTGTGCTATCTGGGAAGTTTGTGTGAATGAAAAATGAAAATATAACTAACCGGTAAGCTTAGGTAGAATTTCAAGACACAATTTAGTAATGAAAAATTCCTTTTCTGAAAGGAGAAACGACAGCCAAACAAGATAAAATAGACAAACGTATTATAAAATCAAGCCAAGGGCTCTAAAGTTAATAAGCAAGCTGTTTTGATTTTCAGGAAAGAATATAATGAACAATAATTCTCACGCGCAAGTTATACGCTCGAAAAATTTTGGTATTGGTTTGGTGCATATTGACTCGGTAGACCGCTAGGTTAGTCCATACACCATTCTAGGAGTCTCTAAAGTCGATGAGTGAAGTGGACCCTAGATATCTAGGGTTGTATTAATTAATTAGTTATATACAGAGATGTGCATTATTTGAAATGGATGCATTTAAAATAGAAATGCAAAATGTAAAATGCCTATTTTGTATTTTATATTTAAAATATATTTTTTCAAAATCTATTTTACATTTCCATTTAAATGGCTTTGATTATCCATTTTCTATTTCAAATACAATTTTCTCGTAAAAAATTACTTGAGATACAGTCTAACTTCCATTTTTGTTTTCTACGTATTTGTTGGTTTCTTTTTCACATATACATATGTACAAAGGCTGCGTTTTGATATTCACTGCCAGTACTAAAAATCTATACTTTACATTATATATACTATAGATTTGCAATATTGGCAGTAAATATCGAAACGCAATCAAACTAATATACATAAATACTTCTTCTACTGCTCTTTTTATCTATAACAAAACAAACTCAAGAGTTGCTAAAGTTCCGCTAAATTATGTATCAGTGTTTACAGTGATAATACAATGTGATTGGTGGAGAAATAAAATTATTAAGAATGGAGAGGACACTTCATATTTGCATTTTTTAGAAACAATTTGATCGCCTACGGTCTCAAACCTTAACAAAAATAAAGTTTGATTATCAATATATGTACTACGCAGTGATGCTACTAGTATATTAGTATATCGATGAACAAGGTCAATATCGAGCAAAAAACGTGATGACAGTATGAAATTGTAATATTCAAACGTAATACATTAAATAATAAAAATATGCAAGTGCAAAACGTTTCGACATTCACTGATGTCCTCCTCAGTCGCAGTGTACAAAAAGTTAAAGTAAAAATGTCATGGTGTGTTATATATAAGGTAGGTGGTCGTACCTCGTGTAATGTTCCTGTCGTTACAATGTAAAATCAAAAGATAAGTCAAAATACACAATAATCACAGAACACAAAATATAAAAGTCAGAAGGAGCTTACACTTGAACGGTAAAGAG
>NW_018024173.1:0-8073 GCF_002006095.1 Pseudomyrmex gracilis
TACTTTTATAAACATGTTTTTCGACCTAATGTGAACTTTTGATCTTCTGATCATATAGTGGGGATACTTTTATATATTTGCTGGTTGTTATGTTTNCTTGTCAGTACACAGTATTTGTAATTCGTGGTCATACACGATTGACATCATTTATTTTATAATTTTGTAATGTTGTAATCTAATTTGTTTTTTATTGAGTGAGTTTTATTAATTTGTTTTTTTGTATTTTATTACGATGTATCTTGTGCGCTAATTATCTATTACATGCANTAGATGTTTATCACACTGAAGAAGGTCCAAACTGGAGGACCAAAACGTTTGTGTTTTTTTTGGAATAAAGACTTATATTTATACACGCACATCCTGTATTTACTGCTCGTATCGGCCTTTTAATTATTCTTAACTTTTCACGAGCGATTGATTGATTGTAAATCATTCATATGTTTTGGACTTACTCCACAAATATTACAAGATGTCGTCGATTTCTGGTCCGTCAACACGTTACATACTTTTCCATCAATCATAGTACAATATAAAGATGAGTGACTTTGAAAGATTAACGGAGTTTTCTACTGAAGGCTGCAGGTTATTAATTTTATGCATGTAGAAATTGTAATCCTCTAAAATGTTGNATGGTGTTTCTTTAGCAAATTTAAATTCAAGTGGTTTGTAAAACCACTTACAGACGATGCTCTATCATCTCGCCATAAAACACGACTACTATCGTGACTGTCTGTCAACAATAACGGCACATAACATATTATAAACACTGTACTGTCAGACATAATTTCAGTACTGTCGGTATCGTTATTTGTTGACCACTTTTGTTTAAAATTTTATTGGTCAGAAGCACTATCCATTTCCCACTTTCCATGTAAAATCAACTCTTCAATGCCTATGTCAAATAAATCTTGGTTTGATATAGATTTAATGATTTGAGATGTAGTATGGTCTGGCATAGATTGCATTTCGAGTTTAGCACTATTTTCAGTTACAGTTATATTTGGAAGATAACATTTTTTTTAGCAGCCTGAATCTTTGCGTAAGGAGGATAAAGTTTATTTCCGAATAAGCGTTTATTATAAGTTCGAAGCAATTCATATTTCCTTCTTGATAAACTTAGATCCATATACATTGCCAGAATTTTGTTTATAAATATTTCTTTATCTTGTTCATTATTTGGTAGTACATATTCATAATGTTTTTTATTGTTGGATGAAACAGCTGCACGCAACAGTTCTTGGCTATACTTGCTACGAAATTCATGTAATCGTCTTTTTTTGGTCTTGCTGCTACAATGTTCGTATAATTTGCGTGGACGACCATGATTTTCTGCATTACTAGCTACGGATCTGAGATGTATCTTTTTAAATGTTATTTTAATTTAGTTTTCATAAATTGCGCATACTTTTTTATAAAAATTGTTCGTGTTCAATTCGCATTTGACCAATATTTTGCATATTTAGAAATAAAACTATTATTTACATGTTTTTTAATTTGAAAAAGTTGCGTTTTATTATAGTCATTATCTTTGTTTATATGCTCCATTATTGTTTCAAAATGAGACTTTCTTTTATTCTTACTATTCCAAATATACTCACATACAATTTTGTTTTTAAGTATAATATTTGCCATTGTTTTAATTTTATATGCAACTTGAATTGAGAATTCTTAAAGATAAAAATATATATAAAAGTGAAAAGAACAATTTTTAACAGAAAATATATATTATAAACAATTAAATATTTAAATGTAAGCGATACTATAAAAATATGAAATTATAATATCACAAAAGAGTAGTATTATAAAAAAATAATATATAATATACAATATATATATATACATATATATATATATATATATATAACAGTACATATGTAATATATATAACAGTATAAATATATATACAGGGTCATCAAAAAGTATCGGACCTCTTAATATCTTCAGTTAGAATGCATTATGGAGAAAATGTCCAATAGCAAAGTTGTAACTGAAGATAGTAACTCAGTTACTTTAATATTTCTATATTGTAATCATGTGACTTGTATAAGTTTTAATTCAAGAACATCATATTTATATATATATTGATAAAGGCCTAATCTAAGGCCGAAAACGTTCTATTATATGTTACCTGCTTGAATAAAGTAATGCNATCATATTTATATATATATTGATAAAGGCCTAATCTAAGGCCGAAAACGTTCTATTATATGTTACCTGCTTGAATAAAGTAATGCATCTATCATACACACGTTATCACCAGTGTTTTTGCTTCAAATGGCCATTATACATTTCCTGTTTTATAAAAATATACAAACAGACGTTTGGTTCACCTATGGATTCACTTCTTTCACCCATAATGGCTGATATCACCATGTAAGATATAGAAAATAAAGCACTAAAATCTTTGAAATTTAACATACCTATATATTTTAGATATGTGGACAACATCATACTAGCTATTCCGAAAAACAAAATAGATGAGGTTCTCAAAGTGTTTAATTCCATCCACAAAAAAATACAATTCATGCAGGAAATTCAAACTAAAGACGGTATCGGTTTTCTTGACTTAAAAGTCAACTTAGTTAACAACATAGTGGTTTGTGATTGGTATCACAAACCAACATTTTCATGGAGATACTTGAATTTTCTGTCCCAAAACCCCTTGTGCCACAAAATCGGTACAATTATTACATTGATTGACACAGCAATTTTACAATAGACTCAAAATTTCATAAAAAAACATAACTTTTTGCATTAAGACCCTCATAGACAATAATTATCCAATAGATCTCATTTTTTTCACCATCAACAAAAGACTAAAAACATTATTTACAACAAAGCTCAATCAAAAGAATTTTATTGAACAAAACAATGAAGATGAACCGCACAATTACTTTGTCGTTCCATACATTCCAAAAATCTCAGAACAAATACAATCATTTTTAAACATTGACTTAAAAGACAAACAATATCGACTTTCCTATGGAAACCTAAACCAACTGAACAAATTCATCAAAACGCACAAAGATAACTTACTTCGAAACAAAAAGAAAAACGTAGTATATAACATCTCATGTAACACATGTAAAGCTAATTACACCGGACAAACTAAATGACAATTACAAACGCGTATTAAAGAACACATGCAATATGTAAAAAACAAACAAAAAACTTCAGTAATAACAGAACATGTACTCAACACTAGACATACATTTAATTGACACACAATTAACATACTTGATACAAAACCTAATTACTACAAACGCTTAATTTCAGAGATGTTGCAAATTAAAATACATAATAACAGTATCAACGTTATGCAAGACACAGAAATGTTAGACGACATTTACTTACCGATTCTAGATAAACTGATACAAAATTAGTATAGGCACGTTGTAATTTAGTTAAAATATAAGTTAACCTATAATAAAATTAATTGATTAAAAGTTAAGTTAATAAAAAAAAGTAATTAAAAAGTTAAAAGTTAAATTTTTCTTTTCATGAGTTCAGTGTTTTAGCTTACAAATAACGAAAATAATAAATATACATTTAATTTAGAAATATATACTTTATACATAGTAAATAATTCATTTAGAAACATACTTTTTGTATATTTTAGAAATTATAGAAACATACATTGTTTTGATACATTGGTTTGTTTATAGATAAATAGATATATTTATAGATATTTCTACAGATATATATTTTTTGTCGACAGATTACATATTTATTATATATATATATTTTGTTTACAAAAACTTATTAAATTTAAGTAATAAAGCCATTTTGAAATTTGTATCTGACATTATTCCTCGAAGATTATCAAAAACGAGTTCTCTTGCACTGAACAGTCGTTCAACGTAAACTGAAGATGGTATTGATGCATTATATTTTATAAAAGCACGTTTGAGTGCTTTAGGAAAACCATTTTCCGTCATAAATATATCGGTCGACAAGTAAATGTGATTAATATAATCTGTTGTAATCATAGTTTTGTTTTGGTTCTGATCTAGCGTCTTATTATTAAGTATAAAAAAAATCATCGGATTTTGATAAGATCTGTTCTTTGAATGTACTTGAATGAACTTCTGCATGGTTGTTGGTGTTAAACTTTGAATACTCGATTTTAAAAGTGTAGAAAACCTCTTTTTTCTTCGTTTTCATTCTACATCCAGAGCAATGTAAAATTTAGAAAACATTCTGTTTCATGCATATGCGTGCATGATCTATAATATACGTACCGTGTACTATGAATAAATGCGCGCATATGCATGAAACGCATTCCATAAGCTTCTTACAAAAACTGTAAACACTGTCGATTATGTTGCGTTGGATTTCATGACCAACGTTTATTGGCTCAATTCTCAAACATATACGAATTGTTTGCATACACGAACCATTCTGAGCTTTGTGATTGATCGAATTCTTCAGTCTATAAGTTGTGACGTGCACTCCTCCTTAGGATCTTTTAGCAAGGGTGCCGCACAACTTCGGCACGTTTATTCCGTTAAAAAAAAACTAAATTTGTACTCACCTAATTCTAAAGTTGGGCACCAGGCGTGCTTTTACACGCCGAACTAAAAAATCTCAGTTTTGCAGTACGAATCTCGACAAGAATTTAAACGTGACGGAAAGGTCACTCGGCAGATCAGTTCTTGTAATAATAACGAAGAGGCGTGGGCTTAGGAGGCAGTGTTTAGTAAATAATGGTAGAGAAACTTGTTCGTTTTAAGTTAATAAAAAAAAATATATAATCTTAATGATACCAATTTTCGAATGGTACCGAGAATCGGCAATACAGCGTATCAGATAACAAACAACAAAAAAAACAAACAAACATACAGAATAGTACAATTAAGAATGCGTGAAAACTTTACACAATGAAATGCGCGGGATTGGCAACTAAATCGGAAGGTGTAATTTCCTTTTATTACTAGGTCGCGGCTGCGTGCCCGTATTTTATTGTCTAGTATCGCACGGAGATGACCGCAGAGGTTATCTCTGCAGAAAAATGTGCCGTCGCATTCAAGACGTCGGGCACGGCGCGCGGTAGCCGCGCGGTCTTTGTTTAGCACGAACTAGACAATAGATCTAATGCAATGTCGCGATCCTACGGCCACGAATTTCGGTGCAATTCGCAACCACACTCTTAATATACCGTATAATACAAAGAGATGATAACCCGTATTTCTAACTTACACGCTCGGTGACGATAATAACATATAGACGCAGCACAAAGATACGATGCAATCAAAATACCGGAAAAAAAAAAAACGAAAACAAGACACGCACGAATAATGAGCGGAATAACGCCCGGATTGTTGCGACCGTGTTACGGCGAGAGAGCAGAAGACGAGATTTTACAGCAATAAACACGATTGCAATTTTTATCGTACAAAATAATCTTAGTCAACGTAAATATACGGCGCAGCATTGAGCTGACAATAAACGTGCAGACTTGATCCGCGGCTATATAATATCGAAAGGCAAAATATATGCGAGAGAGAGCGAGCGATCACACTGCAAATCCATGTGTGTTACTTTAACACATTTTTTTTGTGTAATTTTAAGATTACACGCTTATCCGTGTTATTTAAACACACATAAATGTGTAATATGATAATTTTATGCAGATCGCATGTGTGTTAAAATGCGTAAACATCTAAAATGTGTAATAAAATAAAACATAGTTTTAAACACAAGTTTTAGACATGTTAAAATAAAACATATTTCTCTTTTACACGTTTGAACAGATAAACGTTTCAAAATTAAAACATTTCAAAAAATACACATCAAAATTGTCGTTGTCTCTGCGTAGAAAGTTGCGCGCGCATCAATCTTTTTTTCTCGCTCCTTCCAGAGTACAGAGATATGTTAGGACAAGTACAGCGCGGCGGAAAGAAGTGTGCTGACGTGCAATATATGTGTTTAATGTGATTTGTGAAAATTTAATATATTTTTAATTTAATATGAAGAAGAAAGTGTACTGTTTAATCGGTGAACGTTGTAAACGCATTACGTTTTCATCTAAAAAATACATCTCTGACGCTTAAATTGTACGTACAACTTTAATAAAAGCCAACAATAACGATGTAGTGTTACAATCAATGATNAACAACAAAGAAATCATTTTACAAAAGTTTGATGCCGATCAAAATAATAAATNATGTGATATTGAAGAAGATGATGAAATTAAAGACAAAAGTGAGGTTAACGTACTTTTTTTGTATGAAAAACCATCAAGCCTCGTACTCGAATCATCACCATCTACTGGTTTTNTTTCTGATGTTTCTCAAGAGAGACAAATCAATGACACGTATAACATGAACGTCAAAATATTACATACTGAACCAGGTGATAAAAGTTTGGAAGCTCGACGTTTTCTTAGGAGAACAAACTAATAATGTTTTAATATTTTTAAAGAATACTGCACTATGACAAACTTTATTATACCATAGTCATCTAAGTTTTTCATATTGCAGCTTTTTTGAACATAAATATTATTATTCTGTTCTCATATAAAAACGTAGAGCTTCCAAACTTTTATACGATAATATGTCGTTTATTACACGCAACAAATTATACATTTAAAACGTGTTAATTTAGTGAGTTAAATCAACACGTATTAAGCGTGTTCCAATTTTAAACACTAGGAAACGTATTAAAAGTGACTTCAATAAAAACACACGTCACGTTTGTCGGCACCTTCCTCACGTGGCTTCTTTGGCTCGATAAAACAAAATTTTACTCGGCAGCTTCCCTCAGAGTTGTCCCTCTGGGCGCTCTATATTCTCGGTTCCTCCTCGGGGCACACTTCACGGCATTCACTTTTGGCACGGCTCACAATTCTTTCCGGAGGCGAGGAACTCGCGTCGTTCACGGCACGCACAACAATGATCTCGGCCGCTACGGCAATTTCTCTCGGAGCCGCATGCCGTTACTCGGGCCAAGTAATTAGCCAATCATACTTTGTGCTCCGCGGCGCTGTGATTGACGGCGGCCACGTGCGTATCGGCAACTCATCGACGCGGGCTGTATCGTTTGCCCGTTTTGCTTGATTCTATCTGTAGGTGAGTTTGCTCGGGCTCATCTTCCTGCTTCACGAGGTCGATAACTCCAGGGAGCCCCGCTTTGCAGAGTTTTTGCGGAGTCGGAGTGCTAGCGTCTCCCGTTTTCTAGTCCGTCGTCGACATTGTCGCCGAGCGCCTTGTGCCTATGAGGCCCTTACGCCCCTGTATCGCTGTCTGTCTCTACCGTCTCTCCTTGTCGCTCCTCTGCGTCCGACGCTACGTGTCGTGAGCTACGCTCTCTCTCTCCCTCCACGCCTAAGATAAATCACAAAATAACCACCAAACGGTTCGCACGGCAGAATTACAATTTAAAAATGCTTAAATGCCAAAAATAATCTGAAAAAAACGCAAATAAAAAATTAGTACAGACCTCAACCATGGTTAATGAACGGTATAAGCGCCACGCGCTTTCGCCCATATACGAGCGTTCGCCTATCGCGCGCATCCTAACGAGCTGCTCTTCTTTAAGAGGGTACTAGAGCCCGGCCTGTAAACTAGATAGAGACCTGTAAACCAACGTTTTAAAACCTAAAGATCTCTAATTTTTAAGTTTCTTTACTGCATTACATAAAAAGTGCTTTTATAAAAGCAAATATATATAAACAACTATTTAGTGCCTTTGAAAATAGATATATAATGCCTTTTGAAACTTTTTTTTTCCTTCATAATGATAGCATATGATAACCTATACTGTCATCACACTAAGACGTTGTTCTCATCAATTAGATAATCATACTATAATCTGAATGTCTCATTAGACTCGTTTTTGTCGTATTTGTGGCGCTTGTCCATTGTAAATATGTACTGTGACGTGACACTTTTCGCGTTCGTCACAAGGACATAATTCCGGCCGGCACAGAAGGCGGTGGGCTTATATCTTCCACTGTTTTAGGGAGAGCAGCTCATAAGATCAAACAAAGAAAGCGAGCGCGTATATATTGGCGAAGGCGCGTGACGCCTCTATTATATATTGTCATTAAGTTAACATTGAAATGTACTCTAA
>NW_018024174.1:0-1730 GCF_002006095.1 Pseudomyrmex gracilis
CGCCCGAAGACGGCCGAAGCGTCGAGCGCACACGTACACGGCTGCTTGCCTGTGTGCGTATCCCCTCCACTTGCTGTAGCGTGCTGTAAGAGAGTCAAAACTGGGCACACTGACGCAGACAGGCCAACGGGGTTACCCGATTTTCTCTGTCTAACGTATTCTCACTCGTTGGTTCCTTTTTAGGTCTAAGACGCAAGTCTCAATTACCAAGGACGGAACCACGCGATTTTTATCGAGGAATGAACGGATTGTTAATCGAGCGTGGTTTACTAGTAATGGTTTGTTAGTTAGACAAGGTCCATAAGAGTTAAATTAATTAAAGCCGGGTTTTGTTATGAAAAGATTAACATAATCGTTTATTCAAATAGATTGGTAAAAACAATAATAATAATATGGAAAACATAAGTAGACTCCGCATGAATTTGCTTTAGATAGGCACGTACAGTTCAGGTGAGACGGTTTGTATCGATTATTATTAGAGAGATCTCCGCGTATAGTTACAAGCGGCGGAATGGTTTGTTGTATTGACATCGAGATATTTGAGCTGGATTGAAGTTAACAGAACATTTTAGTCCAGAGTGTTTTAACGAGAAATCATTTCTTGTCAAAATACATTGACACTAGTTAGCTACGGGTCGTCGGTCGGATCCGTCTCCGCAAGAGATCGTAAAACGAGAGGGATTATTGTTCGGAAGATTTTATTTTAACATAGGCGCTGTTCATTTGACTATGAGTAGCAAATCGAGATAGTCAATTAAGAGTAAATCACTATCATTGAATTATAGATTGGATAAATGTTCACAATTGTTATTACGGTACTCGGAATCATTACATTACGTTGTGTATCAAGAATTAGAATTGGTTGTAAGAAGTGATGATCTTGACTGCTGCTCATATCAAAATGCAAAAAATGTACGAATCTGTATTAGTGAGACTTACAAGGTACTCGGTGATATACTTGGATGATAACGACAGTGGAGATTGGCAAGGTTGTTCGGTGGTTGATCGCAGTTGTTTCGCTTGGATTCACGCTGCTCGCAGATGATCGCCAGGGAAGTCGGCGGTACCCTCAACAGGTTCAACGAAAGAGAGGTTTGCGAAATTTCTTTGATTTGGATTGACTGACCGATTGATCGTTAATCACTGACTCTATCGCGAGAAGCTACTCTTTGAAGATTGAATTACGTACTGGTGGACGAATGCAAGAATGAACGAATAATGGCTGCTCAGATAATAATGACTGCTCAGATAATAATGACTGCTCGGGTAATAATGAATGCTCGATCGAGGATCTAGGGCTTTTATACTCGCGGGTTGATCTCCCCTTCTCCATCGTCTTTTCCCGAAATTTTGCCCCCTCGTTCGTTGACCGTCGGAGCAAAGACCTTTTTCCCTTTCGGTCGATTCTCCGGATCGATGGGACCACCGTTTGTTTAGATCTCGTTTATCGGTACGTGTCCTATCTTGTTTATGTCTGCGAGTCGCGACTCTAGCCTCCTGATTTACGACTTCCCTTCTAGGTTTACGAGAGCTGTGACGGTTGCCGGGAATCGCGAGTGTCCGCGGTTCTATTATACAAAGGGCTATTGTCCGTTAAAATTTTTCTCTCAAGAGTCGATAAGGTTTGTTTATTGGTCCAGGTGGGGCGTGTTCCGTTTGACCACAGTACGATTCGACACCGATCGATTCGACACCAAATTATTGGACACAAAATTATTGGACACAGATTT
>NW_018024174.1:2381-3838 GCF_002006095.1 Pseudomyrmex gracilis
GTATTGTGCGTTGTTCGGCGCGAAACTGTCTGTCATATGTCGTCCAGCTGGGGTTTTGTTTATAATATAGCAACTGGTTCGGACTTGTTTATCTTATCCCGGGTGGCTCTCGCTTCCCTTTCCAGGAATTCGTTACAAGGATTATTCCTTAGGATTATTGTTAGACTTATTAATTATACTCTGTTGCAAAATAAAAGAGCCCGTGGAGTCCAGGACGTAACAATTTTGTAAATGCAAACGATACCTATGTTCAGCAACTAACGTATGCGACGACGCGGATTACAATCCGAGCGAGGTGCGCAAACGTTACAAAGTCTTTTGCCAGTTCGGGAACCGAAAACCGGGCCAGCAGCGTTATACCAGGAAGCGGAAATAAATAAGCGGGATTCGACAAGCAAAAAAATCAGAATTTGTATCCAAACGTTATTGTAGAAAAGTTATTGTAGAAAGAGAATTTTCGTTTGATTTAGATGGTAGTATTGCTGGACATTTACAAGTCCAGTAGTAGATCGCAAAAGAGTAGGAAACGGTGGAATTCCGAGCAGTGGTATTCAACGGTCATCTTTAGTTTCATACAAAAGCGAATTGTTCAGAAATAACGCGATAGACGCGGACAGGGTAGAACAATTAGATGACAAGCAAGTAATAGTTCGGGCTCGCAAAAATGTCAAGCGGAAAATCGACAGAATGCGAAGCGAATTGGGCATAAGAGATACCGCGGGACGTGGGGTCGCGGGGCCGAGCGAGCGAGCACAAGACCCCGTGGACGTAATACTGAGTCAGCTACCACGCTTGTTTGAGCTAATGACTGCGCGCATAGATACGGTGACCCGCCACGTGAATGAACTACGCGAGCAACGCCGCAATACACAGGCGCACGACGACAAACTGCCGAGGCGCGCTAACGCGTTTGACATAACGTACGAACGAACAGCCGCAGACGTGCGTAATCAGACTGCACACTTGTATGGTTATATGACACTAAAAGAAGCGCGTATCATGATACCGACGTTTGATGGGAAATCACAGGCGCAAGTACGTGAATTTTTGAGCGCATGTACGTATGCAATAAAAAATATAAACCTGGTCGATAAAACGACTTTGCTAGAAGCGATATTGTATACTAAACTGAAAAGACAAGCATTGCTGGATTTTGAGACGCGAGATATTCATAGCTTCGAACAATTAAAGCACGAAGTAGAAAATACGTACTCAGCTAAAAAAGGTACAACCAAATTACAAATAAAGTTTAGTTCTCTGAAACACACAAAAACACGAAGGAAGCGCGTTGAATTATGGGTAGCGCGTGAATCAACTCGCCATTGAGTTGTACAAATCTATGGTCGAAGAAAAAGTACGTATTATGGAACAAAAACGCACAATAGTGGAAAGGGTGATACTCTATTGACCACAGTACGATTCGACACCGCTCGATTCGACACAGATTTATTCGACAC
>NW_018024174.1:4298-7738 GCF_002006095.1 Pseudomyrmex gracilis
GAATCGTACGGTGTCAAATAAATCTGTGTCCAATAATTTGGTGTCGAATCGATCGGTGTCGAATCGTACTGTGGTCAAACGGAACACGCCCTAGTGGAAACAATAAAAAAGCAGGCGTTACACCACTTCCAAATAGGATTACGCAAGGAATTAAAATTAATCGTACGGTGGCGGAGTTATGCCACAATTCAGGAAGTCATAGCCGGAGCAAGCGTGAAAGAAAAGTCCGCAGGAATACGATCAAAAAGCCGCATGCCAACGTAAGCGCGTAGCAATAATAAAAATTATATTGTAAATGCTATAAGTGCGGGAAACTCGGACACTACGGGAGAGAGTGTCGATCTAGCAGAACAGCATTGCCAAAACCGAGCAACGAACAGATAAACGCTGTAGACAAAACGTGCAGTTATTGTAAAAAACCGGGACATGTCAGAGAAAATTGCTGGTCATTGAACGGGAAGAAAAATAAAAAAAGAACTGCAAAAGCAATACATGCAGCAAAAGATAACAAAAAGAAAAGTCAAAGTGACGATAGCGAGTCATCGAGCGACAAAAAAGGCAATGCAAAAAAAATTCGTGTCAGTAGCAGAATTGCAGGTAGCCGAGCTAAATGCTGCGCAAGCAGTTCTGGATATAACCGTACCGATGAAAGAAGCAAAGAAAGGCGAGGCAGAATTACTTTACGACACTGGAGCCACAGTGTTCTTGATTAAAAGAAAATACTTAAAAGGGAAAACGCCAGCCGAAAAAACAGAAATGAAATTGACAGGCGTTACAAGGCATCATGCATGTGTCATAGGAAAAATCATAGCCACCATACAGCTGAAAGATAGAGAAATCAAGCATCCCGATCTACGTAGTGAAAGACAATTTTTGAATCAACTACCAAGGCATCTTGGGAAATGACTTCAATTAAAAGCATAACGCCAAGCACGATTACAGAACAGGGAAACTGTTGCTTGAAAAAAATATGTTGCGGTTACGACCATTTAAGACTATAGAGCTACCACCCCAAAGCGAAACTATCGTACAAGCAATAACCGATAGTAACCAAATCGGCATCGTGCAGGCAGGAGAAACTCAACCAGGAGTTTTCATAAAAAGTTGTTTGGTACAGCCAAATACAACTTTCTGTTCCGTGAGTGTGATAAACACTACGGAGAAAATTGTAAAAAGAAGCACTCCTCAAGTTAAGTTGGAGATGTTAGAAGAAGAAAATAAGACAGAAAGTGAAATAGAGAACGTAAGCGTAAAAGCAGAAAAGCCAGCACGTCGCAAAAAAGTGAAAGAGGCACTGCGAGTGAAGCATTTAAATGAAGAAGAAAAAGAAGCATTGTACGGAATATGTAAAAAATATCAAGATGTGTTCTACCTTGCAGGAAAGCCGTTAACTAAAACAAGCGCGGTAGAGCATAGAATAGCTGTAAAAACTGATACTCCTTCGATAAACGTTAAGCCGTATAGATTACCGCAGAAGCATAAGCAAGAGGTAGAGAAACAAATGAAAGAAATTCTAGAAAGCGGAATAATACGCGATAGTGAAAGTCAGTGGAACGCACCACTACTGGTAGTTCTAAAAAAAAAGACGCATCCGGCGTGAGAAAGTTAAGAATCGTAGAGGACTTTTGTCAATTAAATGAAGTAACAATAAGCGATTTTTTCCCGTTGCCGAATATCGCGGAAATATTAGATCAACTCCGAAATGCAAAATATTTCTTGACGTTGGATTCGGCATCCGGGTACAGTGCGGACCACCATATCGTGCGCCGTGAGAAGAAGTTCTCCTTTAACCGCCTTCTACTACCACGCGCCAGCGGTCCGAGATTTAGTCCATATGTACCGGCACGGTTACCGATAATACATAACGACGCGGTTACCAATACTACCGACAGCCATATGTTACCATAAAATTATCGCGAACATTGAAAAGAGTAACTGCATTAAAAGTGATTTTAATAATTTATATCATAATTATTTATTTAATTATTAGCTATTACGTGATATAAGAAACTTACTTACGGTATGTGTGTAAAAAAGTAAAATATATTTAATTAAGAAAGTAAAAAACTATGACAACAGATAAATGTCATAGTGAATAAATTATTACAAAATTAAAAATAAAAAATAAAACACTATAATAGATTTGTATAATTAGCCTGAAATTTTTTTAAAATATCAAAAATAAAAACTTGTAAGGTGTTGTGAAATCTAGAATAATTTTGTATGGGTCATATTAAACAAGTACAAAAGGTACGTGTCATTGCTCAATTGACCCGAAATTATTTAAAAAAGTAACAAGCAGCATTTTATTGTAAATAAAATCTGCTTGTTAAGCATAGTATTAAATAAGATACAGACGCAGCACGCGACGTCAGCGGCCTACGTGCAGTAGCATTTGGGTCGCTAAATTGCTAAATGGTCGCGATCAATCCCTTTAAAAGATCGATCGCAAGCAACGACAGACAGATCGTGACAGTAGCTGTTGACAATACTGTGTAGTTCTGAGTCCATCCGAAAAGTTTACCGCAGTAAAGCAACAACTAAGTGTCAGAACTGGCGTGCGTTATTTGTACAACAATTGTAAACTTGTAAGTAATACACTACCCCAGTTTTCTATAAAAGAATCTTCTTTATCACCAAGTCCTTCAACTCCCCCGATCTCAACAAATTTTGGTGGCAGCAGTGGGATTGAGTAGTGATACTAGGCCAATTCTAATTCAGGAGCTCCGAGGGCGGTGCGGGGTATGACGTCACAAGGGGAGGGGTAACGTCACACAGAAGAGGGGAGGGGGCGTGACGTCACAGGGGGAGGGGTAATGACGTCACACGGGGAATGACGTCACTATGGCGTCACTCGGGGGCGTGGCTATGACGTCACAGGATATGACGTCACGCAGAAGCGTGGCTATGTCGTCACGGGATATGACGTCACGCGGCAATATGGCGGAACGAGAAATGATGTCACTTTGGCACCAGTCCCGATGACGTCACACGGCAATATGGCGGTGTCACAGGAAGTGACGTCACGCGACAATATGGCGGCAGGCCCCGATGACAGTATGGCAATGCGACAATATGGCGACTCCAAGGTATGTACTTTTTATATAATGGATAGAATCAAACAATATATTTTAAGAAACCACACAATGTGTTGACGTCTGTATTCTACGATGAGAATGCAGTGCAAAGCGAGACGAGTATAGAAAGTTGCAGAGTTGCAATTTTATATTATGTGTAGAACGTAGTGCGAAACGAGTCGAGTATGATTCAGTGTAAGGTGCAGTTTTGTATTTTCTTTCTAAAAAAATGCGGAGTCACTNAGTTAGAAACCGCATAATTGGTATATAGTGTAACGATATAGTGTAACATAATACGCGGTGCAAGCGACGTTGTAGTTTGGGAGAGAAATAACAAAGACGTAATCTTCAATTTTATATTCA
>NW_018024175.1:0-7837 GCF_002006095.1 Pseudomyrmex gracilis
ACTCGCTTGACTCTCTCACAGCGGGACTTCCGTGTCCACTGTAAAGAGAGATATGGAAAACGACGCGTTTACTGTTACGTCACACCACAGCCCGACCGTATCCATGGGCCAGGACGTAACACACACTTACACATTTTCTTCCGGCTTTGCACCGTCAGACGACGAATCGCTTTCGCTGTATGTACACAGCAACATGCATGTGGTAGTATTTTTTGAGTGTGGAAAAGCAATGAAGTTTGCGTCACTTTTAAGCCTACAATTTCTTTTAGAAATCTCATTATACAAACTTTGACATACTAAATATAGTCATTTTTACATCAATAAGAGACTTCTATGCATAAGGTAAGAAAAGCAGCTACAGTAGAGATAGCGTGAACAGGAATGACGGGACACCAATATTTTATTAAAAACTATTGGCTGTAGAGTGGAGAGAAGCTTTCTGATCTGGTGTTTCTTCTAGATTTAAACCTAGTATACTAAAAAAGTCACACACAAACAGCATCGAATTAAAAATGTAGAAGTAGTTGTATAAAGCGAACGCAAAATTAGGAAATATTCAAGTTTCACTTTTTCTTGGTTACTTTATTTAAGAGAAAACACTGTTCTTTTATGTTCTCTAAGTCGCAAAAAGTAAAAAATTATTGTAACGGGACCGCGAGGCGCGCGGCTTGCCCGGCCTTCCGCCTGCCAGACAGCTCGGTCAGATCAGGATTCAGGTGAGGGGAAGGAAGAGATTGCGACACGTTTGGTTAATGCTGAACTGAACTGATACTATATTCTATTAAATGAGAGAGTATTTACGTAGGTAGTTACGCGGGGTATTATACCCTTACAGTGTATGTCAATGGTTCGCGGTTGTGATTGGCGCGCGCGGGCTTTGCGTCTCGGACGCTGGTCCGAGTGTCTTATGCCGGTGTCTGGTCAGGTCGGCGGTTTAAAAAGGGGGAGCGCGAATATGTACCATATATGTAATAGGTCTATATTGCTAGTATGATGCCGACCTGTAGCCCAAACATTACGGTGCAGACAATATAGTGGCCTCTCTCTCGCGCAAGGTCCAGTTGCTTTGTGCGCATGCGGTGAACATTCACGCACGTTAGGGCATTTCTCTTTCTCGCGTTCTTTCTTCGCGTTCTCTCACTTTCCAATGCTTTGTCTCGCTCACACTCGCTTAGTAGACGCGCCTGCGCATAATGACACTTGACTATCTATGCCCATATTTGGATTTCGTGCGTCTTTCTTTCTCGGGCCTCGTGCCTCTCATTGCAAAGATACGCGACTAGCGATATAGAAGTATTACATATATGATATGTACAGTCGGCGTCAATGAATCTTTTCGTGGACACGGAGAGCTAGGGGTAAGAGGGACGGTATTCCCTAGCTGTAAATACTGTAATTGTGGTCAATTTATCGAAATCTGCTACAGTTAGTTAGTGCGGCGCCCGTTGGCAGTACTTACTCCTAAGGATTACCATCTTTCTTAACCCTAGCTCCCGAGGCTACGAAACGATTCATTGACGCCGACTGTACAGACGGTGGGGTTCTTAACAACGGGAACGCAGGTATGCATTACGACGGGAAATGTCGGTGTCGCGGTGCGCGGATGCGGAGTGTCGCGGATCAACGTGTTGCGCACGGTCGGCGGGTCGGTCGGGTGACGTTACCTGGTAGCGAGAGATAGTTCCTGGCGCCGTGAGAACGGCGATTCTGGTGAGCCGTGAGAACGGCGATTCTGGTGAGCCGTGAGAACGGCTATTGGTGCGCGTGAGCGTGGTGCCGAGCCGGTATTCCGGCGTTGGTTCCCCAGGTCAAACGCCTCGGGGAGGGACGGTCGTTGTACCGAGGTCAACACCTCGGGCATGGTCGGTTCAGGATCCTCCCGAGTCAACACCTCGGCAAGGAAGGAACAGTGACCCCGAATTAACATCTCGGGGAGGGATCGGACAGAAATCCTTCCGAGTCAACACTTCGGCGAGGAGGGAACGGTGACTCCGAGTCAACACCTCGGTGGTGGGATATCGGTCCCAAGTCAGCACCTCGAAAAGTAGGAAGTAAAGGAATGGTGTTCTGAGTCGGTTTCTGCCGCTTTATATACGCGGCGGCGTCCCACGTTCGGTCCGAGGGGCGGTGTGCGCGCAGGCCCATAGGTGGGGTTCTGTGCCGGCGCGGCGTCGCTCGCGGTTGCGATGTGTTCGGTTTCCCTAGGCATACGGGCGCGTTCTCATAATTTGGCTGCGAGTGTAGCACTTTCGGGTATAGCGGCGCAGGGATTTGTTATAATGATGATAACTCGATTCGGCGGTGTGGGAACAATAATAATAATAATCTGTGATGATGTTGTTTTATTCGGGTTCTTAACAAAATTAAAAACTTTCTTGTTTAGCTTAGGCAAGTTTGAACCTATGTGCAGGATGTTGTGCAAATAATTTTAAATCAATGTGATTAATCCAAACGTTTCGGTTTATTCTATTCAAACCATCTTCAGTGGAATACTGAAATTTACATTTGTTTACATTGGAAATATATTTTTATACATTTAAAATAATTTTACAGAAAGAATTCCAAAGAGTTAATGTACCTTTATTTAAACAATCCCTCCTGAATTTTCATAGACGAAGTGTAAATTAAAATTAAAATTGTCGTTGTCAAAGTTTTAAAATTAGAAAGTCATTGTATGTGTGTATGTCAAGCTTCGTCACTGTTGTGTCAGAAATGGAGGTTTACAAAGTAAATACAATGAAAATTTGGATAGTGACATCTATACAACGTGCTCACATTAATTTTGTTTCAATTTATCAAGGATCGGTAACTAAATGTTGTCTAACATTTCCGTGTCTTGCATAACGTTGATACTGCCATTATGTATTTTAATTTGCAACATCTCTGAAATTAGGCGTTTATAATAATTAGGTTCTGTGTCTAATATTTTAGTTGTGTTCCAGTTAAATGAATGTCCTGTATTAAGTACATGTTCTGTTATTACCGAAGTTTTTTATTTTTTCTTTACATATTGCATATGTTCTTTAATACGCGTTTGTAATTGTCTTTTCGTTTGTCCGGTGTAATTGGCTTCACATGTGTTACAGAAGATGTTGTATACTACATTTTTCTTTTTGTTACGATTTAAATTGTTTTTGTGCGTTTTGATGAATTTGTTCAGCTGGTTAAGGTTTCTATAGAAAAGTCGGTATTGTTTGTCTTTTAAGTCAATGTTTAAAAATGATTGTTTTTGTTCTGAGATTTTTGGAATCTATGGAACTAGAAAGTAATTTTGCGGTTCATCTTCATTGGTTTATGGTACCAATCACAAACCAATGCATTGTTGACTATGTTGACTTTTAAGTCGAGGAAACCGATACCGTCTTTAGTTTGAATTTCCTGCGTGAATTGTTTTCTTTTGTGGATGGAATTAAACATTTTGAGTACTTCACCTATTTTATGTTTCTGACAGATGGAGGTACATAAAAATTAATACAAAAATTAGCAAAGAAGAGTTCTTAATAGCATTGAGATTCGTGATGTCGTCCACATATTTTACATTTAATAACAAAATATACAAACAGACATTTGGTTCACCAATGGGTTCACCTCTTTCACCCATAATGGATGACATCACCATGCAAGACGTAGAAAACAAAGCATTAAAAACATTGAAATTTAACATACCGATATAGTTTAGATACGTGGACGACATCATAATAGCTATTCCAAAAAACAAAATAGATGAAGTACTGAAAGTGTTTAATTCCATCCACAAAAGAAAACAATTCACGCAAGAAATTCAAACTAAAGACGGTATCGGTTTCCTCGACTTAAAAGTCAACATAGTCTACAATGCATTGGTTTGTGATTGGTACCATAAACCAACATTTTCAGGGAGATATTTGAAGTTCCTGTCCCAAAACCCTGCCACAAAATCGGTACAATTATCACATTGATAGACAGAGCAATTTTATTATTAGACCCAAAGTTCCACCAAAAAAACAACTTTTTACATCGAGAATCTCATAGACAATAATTATCCAATAGAACTCATTTTTTCCACCATTAATAAAAGATTAAAAACATTATTCACAACAAAGCTCAATCAAAAGAATTTTATGCAACAAGACAATGAAGATGAACCGCAAAATTACTTTCTAGTTCCATAGATTCCAAAAATCTCAGAACAAATACAATCATTTTTAAACATTGACTTAAAAGACAAACAATACCGACTTTTCTATAGAAACCTTAACCAGCTGAACAAATTCATCAAAACGAACAAAGACAATTTAAATCGTAACAAAAAGAAAAATGTAGTATACAACATCTCCTGTAACACATGTGAAGCCAATTACACCGGACAAACGAAAAAACAATTACAAACGCGTATTAAAGAACATATGCAATATGTAAAAAAAAAATAAAAAACTTCGGTAATAACAGAACATGTACTTAATACAGGACATTCATTTAACTGGAACACAACTAAAATATTAGACACAGAACCTAATTATTATAAACGCCTAATTTCAGAGATGTTGCAAATTAAAATACATAATGGCAGTATCAACGTTATGCAAGAAATGTTAGACAACATTTATTTACCGATCCTTGATAAATTGAAACAAAATTAATGTGAGCACGTTGTATAGATGTCACTATCCAAATTTTCATTGTATTTACTTTGTAAACCTCCATTTCTGACACAACAGTGACGAAGCTTGACATACACACATACAATGACTTTCTAATTTTAAAACTTTGACAACGATAATTTTAATTTTAATTTACATTTTGTCTATGAAAATTTAGGAGGGATTGTTCAAATAAAGGTACATTAACTCTTTGGAATTCTTTCTGTAAAATTATTTTAAATGTATAAAAATATATTTCCAATGTAAACAAATGTAAATTTCAGTATTCCACTGAAGATGGTTTGAATAGAATAAACCGAAACGTTTGGATTAATCACATTGATTTAAAATTATTTGCACAACATCCTGCACATAGGTTCAAACTTGCCCGAGCTAAACAAGAAAGTTAATAATAATAATGACACTAGTATATTAATATAATAATATATGCAATAAGAATAATACTAATATATTTAGATAATTAAGTAATGATAATATAGACGGGTTGCCCCGTCACATTATATCTTTTAATTCATTATTTGAGGTGCACTCGCGCAAAATGTGTTACCAGTAAATAATTCTCATTTTAAAAACGTTTTTAGTTGTTCACAGAAAGAACAGTTATGCTGGGTCTCCTGACGTGAATAATTTTAACTTAGTGCTATTTTTTGATATCACTTTCTTTGTAAAACAGGTTTTGTAAAAAAAGAATATATTTATATATAGTAAAAATATTTTTGTTTTTTATATTGTTTGTTTTTTTTTGTTTGTTTGGCGTGTACTTGGCGTCTTTTTTTAGTTTTTTAAAAAAGATAAGGTTTTCGAAATATTACACATTTTGTAGAATATACGTTCATTTTCAAATTTATCTTTGTTTCTATTCTCTCGTATTTTCTCAATTTTTACCTATAGTAATTTACTTTTTTAGTTTTTTATTTAAAACAATATAAACATTCGTAGCACCTTTACGCCAGTAGTGTTTTCTAATTTGCATATCATCAATTCTGAACCAACTCAATTTTCCATCTGTACACATACTTGTATAATGACTGTTTTTAATACACAGTTTATTAGTAAATATAGCATTTATTACTGTATACAGCTGTCCACCTACTGACACTTTAGTCGTTGATACAGCACGTAAATTAAATTTGTTTGCTAGTATTACTTTCCTATCTTCTGGTGAAAATAATAGAAAATGAATGAATGAATGATGAAGTATTTTTTTGTTACTGTGTGTTAATTCTCTTTTAAATATCATTCTATTCCCTTTACAAATTTTACATAAATTGTTATATGATTCACACCAATAAGGAAGAGTAAGATTTAATAAATCGTTTAAATCATAACTTTTTTTTCTACTTTAATAACAGGAATTGAGATCAAACTATGATTTGCTATAACTATGTTTGTGTACTCACAATTTTTGCATCGTGTAGTGGAAGTTACTTGATGCTTGTTGGAAACATACCAAACAGCAAGAACACCACTTTGCGAGCTTTAAAATTAAGCGCGGCGCAAGACGTCACACGGCGCAGCCGCTCGCGCGCCAATCGGTACGAGTGCAAGCTGACTTGCGCTGCGCGGTGAACCAACCGTTAGGCGCCGTGAACCACGGGGGCAGCCAATTACAAAAAACCACATACTTGTGTTCCAGGTAAAGCGGCGATTATTCGCGGAAATTCAGTAAGGCCCTCCAAAAAGGATTTAAAAATTCTGGAAGTCACAGAAAACGTTGTGACAAGTAAAAGAGAACCTTCTAGAACCGTGCGACTATATAAGCCGCAACGAATTTCGCTCAGTTTAGTTCACTATCAAACGATAGATGCGTTCTCTGCATACAGAGTAATTCGGTCGCTCGCCATTCTTCTTTAACTTTGCGCACTTTTCACGTTCTAGTTTTTTGTGCAAATTTATCACAATCGCTCGCCGTTGATATCCTCTTGGTTCTCGAAGTGCTACTGCCGTCACTAGCGGCTCGTACTTACGGTATAGACGGCGTCATTAATTCGAAGAATAGGCGCGGGAATCGGAGGGCAAGCGGGGCGGTTGCTCGTAGCGCCAACGGGCGCCATACTAACTAACTAGTAGCAATCGGGTGTCCACAACTGGACACCCGATTTTGGGACTAATGGATATTTGGATCAACTGGACTTTTTATGTGATCCCCGCGCCTATTCTTCGAATTAATGACGCAGTCTGTACGTTTGTACAGATTGTGGTAATTATTGAGTATAGGGAATAAAGGTCCGATGACCTTGATTTTGATATATGTTGTAAAGGGCACTCTCCTGAGTAGTGTCCCAAAAGGTTTTAGGCGGCGCTCATTTTTTATTAAAAAAATATTCTTGAAAAATATGATCAGAAAAATGACCGTCAAAAACAATTTAGAGGTATAATTTCGGTAATTATGCAAATTAGGGGAGTTACCTCTAATTTTTTAATAATTTGTACATATATTGTCATTGTCCCGAGTAATAATATGAAGGTTTTAGGCGGAGGTCGTTGTTTGTTGAAAAGTTACAAGGGGAAGAAGTTTCATGAATAAATTCTTATTTTTCGGTCCCACGTGCATTTCGTTTGTGTGGTAAGCGTGTAGGCAGGGGGGCTGCACTCCCCACAAGGAGAGCTGCGCTCTCTTGCAGGAGAGGGGCTACGCCCCTCTACCTGCACTTTCCCTGAGTTTATCATGTTTTGCTTACGTGATTTTTTTGAGAAGCCAAATACCAAGAAGGTTTAAAAAGTTTAAAAAGTTATTAAAAAAAAAGTTTTAGTGAATGAATGAAGCATCGTAGATTAAGAGTGCAGGTGGAGGGGCGTAGCTCTTTTCCTGCCTACATGCTTACAACACGAACAAGAAGAACATAAAAATAGTCATTGATTGATATTAATTGAGAATAATTATGCGTCATATGCAGAAATTCATGGAACATCATATCGAAAGTTATACAAGAATATAAGGCCGATACGAGCCATTCCCAGGATGTTGAGCAGGAACTTGAACGTGCATACATATATGTATACATCTATAACAAGTATTACTTGTAAATTTTTTGAATTGAAAATTCAATTCGTAAATTCATACGGGATGCGGGATTTGCATCTCACATATGAAAGACCCCGAATATCCCCCTAAATAATTTTTAAAATATTGCGAAAAAAACTCCTCGGCCAGGAGTCGAACCTGGAATCTCCGGCTTACCGTGCCATCGCCTTCC
>NW_018024176.1:0-1335 GCF_002006095.1 Pseudomyrmex gracilis
CAACATTCCATTGTGTGTAATACCTTGTTTTAAAACTTATCATACTAACCAGAATCAAAATAAATGAAGAAAACGACGTAACAAAAATACTATAAGTATTGAAAAAAAAGCATAAAAATAATAAAAACTAAAAATAAAAATAAAAAAATAATAAAAATAATAAAAAATAAATAAAATAAAAAAAAAGTGGAGTGTAAAATCTTTCCGTAACCTTCTCGTTGGTACACTCTGGGGTCGTGAAATTTTCACCAGCTAACTACGGGAGTAACAGCTTACATATGAAATTGAATATATAGTACAAATAAGTTATACAAATCCCAACAATTCGTTAGTCATTTTGGTTNGGCCAATTTTGAAAATCTGATTTTAGATTTGACAGCCATTTTGAGTCGGCCATATTGAAATTAAAAATTCCAATGCCAAGTTTTCAGATTCAGCGACCTCAAAAACCTCTATATACAATTTTTCTTTATCCCGATAATATTTTAAAATTACGCAGCTATTTTGGGTCGGCCATTTTGAGTCTGCCATATTGAATTTTACAATTCTAATGTCAAATTCAGACTCAGCGACCCCAAAAACCGTTACATACCAAGTCTCATTCAAATCGTTTGAAAATCAAGAAAGTTATTCCAATTGTGCATATATGATACATAAGCAGAATTGGCCAGATTTTTGTTTGTGCATATATGATACATTGCCAGTTAACCGGTTAATAATATAATTAATACGTAACAAATGTTATCGCGAGTAACGAAGAACGCGTTTGCGACTTAGCGATAAATTTTAGAAGTTACGCTTAAAAGAATTGTCTGGACCTATTGAAATTTTGTTACATTAACAAAACGATTTGTAGTGAAACTAACAAGTAGACCCAGCAAAACTTTATTTTCCGTGAAAAACAGAAAAAACAAAAAAAGAAACAAAAAAAGTTTTTTCAAAATAAAAAATATTTAATGCAAAAAAACTTGGAGAAAAATATTTAATGCAAAAAGTCTTGTCTTCCAAGACCTTTACGTTTGTATAATCGGAAGTCTCCACTTGCGAAATTCTTGCATGTTGCGAAATGTCTGTGCAGACCAAAAACAACCACCAAATGCTTTCCTTGCTGTTTAACACTTTTCTTTCGTGATAAAAACACAAAACACTTAGCTTAGCTATGTACTATCGGAAGATAATTTGTGCAAAAAAATGAAAATTTATAAAAGGCAAAGTCTTATTATTAATAATACAATTATGTACTTGATGCAACTTTTTGATATCATCCTTTTTGTAAACTTTTTTGGAGAGAAAGAATTTTTTATACTTAGTTATGGTAAAATTATTTTATATTTT
>NW_018024176.1:2185-8093 GCF_002006095.1 Pseudomyrmex gracilis
TTGTTTAAGTAAACTTTTATAAAGAATGAAGAACAGTTTGAGTTAAGATTTTTAATTTAAGTCAATTTAAATACAATACGTATTGTGCGTGTACTTCGAGGCGCCTTTTTTATCTTTTTTTGATAAGGTAAGTTTTTTGAGATATCACACATTCTCTATTTTATAAAACAGATTTTATAGAAAAAGAAGTTTTAGTAAATATGTAAAAAATAACGTACAANAGTTTACTTGGTGCTACTTTTTGATATCACTTCTTTTGTAAAGCTGGTTTTTAGAAAAAGAATGTTTTGTGATATATAATAATTTATAAAAATATTTAAACTAAAGGCCGATACGAGCATTAAAATACAGGTTGGTCGTGTATAATAAGTTGTTTTTATTCAATAAATATAGACGTTTCGGTCACACAATTTTTGACCTTCTTCAGTATGAAAATTAAGTCTAACAAGAAAAAGTAAAAAAATTACAATCAATAAAAAGAGCGCAAATCAAATATCACAGAAAAGTAAAAAATAATATATAAAACACTTAATTAAAAAAGAAAGAATATTTTAGTACACTACGTCACCAACAAATAGATATAGATGAAATAATGTTGATGACTTACAACGATATACTGTGTACTGGCAAGAAAACATAAACAAGCCAAATATATATAGACATCCCCACTATTAAATCAAAATATCAAAAGGTTTGCAATAAGTCGAAAAACATGTTTACAAAATATGTACAAAAGTAACGTTCTAAACTTTCGATTTATACAATTCTAAGAAGAGAAAGTAAGGTTTTAGCTTGTTTATGTCCGACATTACATTTATTGGATTTTCTTGTAACTTGATGTGGAGCATTTCTGAAACTGATCTTTTATAAAAATATTTTTCCATATCTAAGATTTTAACGTCGTTCCAGATGAAGTCATGTCCAGTCTCCAAACAATGCTCCGTAACCACAGAAACAAAATCAGAATTTCTATTAATCTGATTTCTATGTTCACTAACTCTTGTCTTTAATTTACGCTTTGTTTGTCCGACATAAGATATATTACAATTATTACAATTAATTTGATACACCACATCTTTATTTTGATCATGAGTTAACCTATCCTTTCCAACCTTTATGAATTTACTCAATTTATTTAAACTTCGAAACGCCAAAGAAATCTCCTTAGTTTTTTTTTTAAATCTTGAAAAAGAATCAGACAAATCAGGAAGATAAGGAACAACAAAATATTTTTTTGGCGGAACGGAGGCATCAAAATCCAGTTTTTGAAAATCGGTCAGTTTACCGCAACAAACGCTACTTCTTTTAGAATAAATTCACACACGACGCCGCGAAACCCTTGCACTTCTATGATCGCAGCACCTTTGTACGTGTACTCGGTCATCGTGGAAACGAAGCAAAAATATTGGAGGCTAGAACAAAACTGAAATTTCTCCACACACAGCACTCGCGACAAAGGACATGGTAGAAAAATAAGGTGGGGGAAAAAATATTTTGATTTTCACGTGTGCGCAGAGCGTCGAAGGCAAGTTTATCTGTTAAAGTCTACAATTATTTGACGCAAAAAATCGATTTCTAAAACATTGTCAAATTTTGCGTAAACAAGACAGTTAATAGTCGTTTCAAGAGGTTTTTCGAATCTTACTTCAATTCGCAAAGCATAAGCATCTCTGCTTATAGCATTGCCCTCGTTTAGAAAATGAACACCCGTTTCCGAGAAAATAGTATGAAAAGCCTCGATGTAGAGAGGAGAGTTCCTTGAAAAAGAAGATTGCACCGGTCTAGTAGGAACCTGCATTCAACATAAAGCGACAGGAAATTTATAGTAAAGTTTTTAAAATTAAACGGATTCAATGTACTATCTCCGTTAAACGCTTTATTTTCGACAAATCCGATTATCACCCGCTTCGGTAGTTGACCGAGTATGACGTTGTCGAGTGATTCACCCACCACTCCTCTGTGGATTGTAAATGATTTAACCTCGACTCTTGTGAGAGGATACTTTGCGGTGATTTTACTTAGCATTTTAGCATGAGCCAGTAACACTCCAGCGCTTAGCTTGGCTCTTCTTATGATCAAGGTAACGTCTACAATACGAACTTTTGCCTGTGACGTAAGTTCCATAAGATAGAAAGAATCCTTCGAACGGATTAATCTTAGTTGCATCTCTACGCCGTTAATCAAGAATTTATCTTGATTGAAAACGTCGCAGTGCAGATGTCCTATGAGATCTACAGTGCGTCGGTTTTTAAAATAATTCATGCGTCTCACGAGAGCGGAATTGTCATTCGGGGCATCGAACCTTGAATCCATCCGACCCGGAGGATCGGTATCCCATAGGCACGTGGTAAGATGCGAGAGTTTTGATTCAGAGGAATAATTCAACAATGTCTTGATATAAGCGCGATACGCTTAAGCATTGTTCGGAGGCGATACAAGTTTTTGATTGAAGTACACGTTGATTTGATTAAACATGGAATGTAAAAAGTTATTCACAGGTCCTACTGGTGCTGCTCCCGCGGCAGTACTAGAAGCGCTAGAAGTGGCAGCCGGAGTTTCGGGGGTGTTCAGTGTCACGCGAAGACTAAGAAAAGTATGCGCGAGATCTATGTAGTCCTCCCCATATCCCGGCACGACAAACTCTATGGAAGCGTCGTCCGCGAGAGTCGACAAAGGTTTGTAATGAATCCATTGCGAATTCTCGATACTGGTCTGAGTGGGAGGTAGAGTGAAAAGATCGAGTTCGCTATTGAAACACTCGCACGAGTGAGTATGGAGAAAAGACATTTTGCTTCTCGTCTACGAGAATATATCGCTTACGGTGCGTTTCTTGCTCACGCGACGTTTGCTAGTCTTTGTCGTACGCTTCTTCTTCTTCTTCTTCTTCTTCTTCTTCTTCTTCTTCTTCTTCTTCTTCTTCTTCTTCTTCTTCTAAATTTTTCGACTCGATAAAAGTTTAGTTGCTCCTGTTTTCTTTTTTCTACGCGTAGCAACGGAGGTCGACTTTTTAGTGGTAGCACGATTAGGTCGACGACGACGACGACGTTTGATCGCAAAGTGCGCTGGAAGCTCGCCTGGAACAAACTGACCCGGGCGTTTCTTCGCAAGTTGTATATACAAAATGCATTCCAAAAGTTTCCGAACTCAGCTTGTAGAAAAGTAAAAACACAGAAATTCTCAATATTATTTTATTTTATTCAAAATAAGTTCCTTCTGAGTTAATACAGCGATTTGCACGATCAATCAATGCATGAAAGGATTTTTTGATATCGGTTTTAGGAATGGCCTTGAGAATCGATGTCACGGCCCTATCCTCAATGTCCTCTCTGCCGTTTTGAAACTGATGAAACCAGTCGTAAACTTGCGTACGGGATAAACAATCTTTACCATAAACTTTTGTCATTAATCCGTACGTCTCGGTAAAAGTTTTATCGAGTTTAAAACAGAACTTGATATTGGCCCGTTGCTCGAACTTCATTATGTGACTGCAGGTATAAAGACACTACTACTCTTTTCGCGCTAACTTTGTTGTTTATTGATGGAATGACGCCTTTGAAATGTTTAATTACTCGTGAAGGTTCAGACTTTCAGATTCACCTATCTTTCGATAGATGGCATTACTGTTGAAACCTGCAGAGCACGTGTAGGCGCTGGTATAGATACAATATGAATACTTAATGCTAGAAGATACATACTAGAATGCAAGTGTAAATCTATGGGTAATGCGACGATAAATGTTACGTATATAATATGAGGCATACTTGTATGAGTGTGTAGGAGATAGATCAAAATCTAGTGTGGCGGTGAGAATGTGTGAATATATTTATACATACTTACATATAAATAAAGGAAAAATATAAGTCGGAATATGAGGTGAACGGAACAATTGTATCGCTAACGCTATACGATTTCAAATCTCGCAGACAGTGTACTGACAAGGTACAAACGAGTATTCGACTTATCTTTGCATAGTAAGACACAATCATCAATGTACCTTATTAGTACAATGCACTTTACGTTTGTACCTCGAAAAACTCAAAACTTATGACAAAGTACAGGGTGCGCCATCTCAATCTGGTCGATGAAAGTATTGAATAACTTAGAGAATTTTCAACAGATTTCACAAAGTCGTATTTTTTTATTAAATTTAATTCATTACAATTTATTTCGATTAGTTTCCAAAAACCACATTGATCAAATGTCCGCCTTTATTACTGAGACAAAAATGAGCTCTTTTTTCGGCATTTTCCATTGTATGTGCCAGCGTCTCGGACGATATCGCTGCGATTTCGTCTCGAATGTTGTTTTTTAGCTCCTCTATGGTCTTCGGCTTGTTGGCATAGACTTTACTGTGGGGATTTTTGAAAAGTAAAGTCTATGCCAACAAGCCGAAGACCATAGAGGAGCTAAAAAACAACATTCGAGACAAAATCGCAGCGATATTGTCCGAGACGCTGGCACATACAATGGAAAATGCCAAAAAAAGAACTCATTTTTGTCTCAGTAATAAAGGCGGACATTTGATCAATGTGGTTTTTGGAAACTAATCAAAATAAATTGTAATGAATTAAATTTAATAAAAAAATACGACTTTGTGAAATCTGTTGAAAATTCTCTAAGTTATTCAATACTTTCATCGACCAGATTNAGATGGCGCACCCTGTATTTTTTCTAAGAAAAGAATAGAAACATTTGTAGCATTTTTTGGCCAGTGTTGTTTTCTAATTTGCATATCATCAATTCCAAGCCAGCTAGATTTTCCTTCTCTACACATACTTGTATAATGATTGTTTTCAATACACAGTCCATTATTAAATATGGCATTTATTACTTTATATAGCTGTCCATTTATTGACACTTTAGTCGTTGGTACAGCACGTATATTTAGTTTGGTTGGTATTACTTTACCATCTTTTGAAAATAATAGAAAATGAATGATAAGTGTTATGTATGTGCGTGCATTGGTTGAGTGTGCGCGCGCAGAGAAGCGAGTAGGCTTGCGACTCGCGTGCGACGTTTGAGACTCGACTCTGATTGGCTAGAGGTCGCGAGGAGCGTGCGCGACAGGGAGACGATAAGAAGTCGACCTTCTTACTTTTTGTCTCAGCTTCTCTATATATATATATCCGAAGACGCTCAACGGCTGTAACGGCTATCGGACATTAATTGCTTTCATATTCAAAAATATATAAGTGCTGTTTAATTGTATTTTACCTCCTGGGTTTATTTTATTATGGCAATTCCCACAAATACACAACAAATGGCGACGAGGATGGGATTGCCATAGTTCGTGGTTCGTCCAAAAAAAAAAACTGTTCTCCCTGCGGCGAAGCTGGTTAACCTGTACGTGATCAGATTACAAAAGAAAAAAACTCGGGGTGCGATTCGCGATACGAGAACCATGGCGCAAGCATCCATACCAGGATCTCTTGCTATTGAAGCTTTCGATCCGGTAAATACTACATGGAGGAGATGGCTACAGCGTCTTCAAGGAGCCTTCCTGATTTTTGGAATCAAGGAACAGGCTCGGGTCCCGTATTTGTTACACTACGTGGGGCCCACGGCATTTGATATGCTGAGTGATCGACTGGATCCGGTCGATCCTTTCACTGGTCAATACGACGACTTAGTACAAAAATTACAAAAATACTACGCGCCGGCGCCGCTCGAGATTGCTGAGAATTTTACGTTTCATCAGCGAAAACAACAGAAGGGTGAGTCCGTACAACAATACGTCGCTGCACTAAGGAAACTTAGCATACATTGCAATTTTGGCGACTACCTCAACACCGCTTTGCGGAATCAACTGGTTTTCGGGCTGCGAAATAAAAAGGCCCAAAGTCGACTGCTGGAGAAGACTGACTTGAATTTCGAAGAGGCTGTTAGGATTGCAGTTACGATGGAACTT
>NW_018024177.1:0-2988 GCF_002006095.1 Pseudomyrmex gracilis
AGATATCATATGACAGATGAAATAATCATGCCTTTTTAGAATCTAGAAGACATCTTTCAGATATCTCAGTGATATCTGACTAGTATTTACGCAATCAGATATTCTGATATTTAGATATCTTCCAGATATCTTTATGATATATTTTGCTGTGTGGGAATCTTTGGGTCAGTAATGTCCCCACACAGAACAGAACACTTTAATGGACATTTATTAGACATCCATGATGGAAATTGGAAACATCCAATGGACGTCCACGTTACTTCTAATGGATATCTATTAGATATTTAGAGTTCACTTTTTAAATATTTCATTAGAAGTCTAATGGATGTATTCCATAGATGTTTTGTGGAGATGCAGTAGACATTTTATAGAGATTTTTGAAATGATTATTGGATGAAGGTTTTTAAATGTGACATACATATAATTTACGTTGTTTAGATATAATTTATTTTATTTATTAATATATAAAAGTAAATACTATATACAATAATCTTATATAAGTGTGTTTGATGTGTATGTGTATATAAATTTTATATAGATAAATAGATACTTTTATTGGCCCGTTCTGGGTTACAATTTTCACAACGATCCTTAAAAACTACCTTACATCTGTATATAATTTTATATATACAATTATATTGTTGCGAGATGCGGCGCGTGTCGTCCACGCGGTATACGAAGATGTTCGTCGAACGATCGATCGCTTAGATGCTTTTGTTCCGGTAGCAACGGAGTTGTTTACGGCGAGGTTCAAGAGGAAGTTTGAAACCGGACTTGGAACCGATAAGAAGCTAGACTAACGGCTCGGGTTTTCTTCGCGCTTTTACCGCGGCTTTGTAACGCATACATTAATAAAGTTGTTGTGAAATTTACGCGGTGTTATTTTCTTTTTCGCGAAGCGAGGCAACGCGGTCGGAACGTGACAAAACGCAGTCGCGGACGCAACAATATATAGATGTAAGTTTGTTTAAGGTAGTATATGTAAGTTGATTGTGAGGTAATTTAGATGTGTGTGTAAGGTAGTTTTTAAGGATTGTTGTGAAAATTGTAACCCAGATCGGATCAATAAAAGTATATCTATATAAAATTTATATACACATTAAACACTAGTATGTACTGTTACATATTATGTAATAGTATATATATATAATTTAAACATAATAAGTAAGAATATGTATATTTTACCAATTATTGAGATATTTTATTAAATGTTTTATAATAATTTACGGATCTAAATACGTATCGCACAACGTTCATGGACTTTTATACTTAACTGATGATGTTAAACAGTTTAAGACACTAGACAATTTTAGCGTTTTCCCGTTTGAAAACTTTATGAAAGAACTAAAGCTACGCAAATCCGAAAAGCCATTGAAACAGATAAGTAATCGTTATGGAGAAAGGAACTCGTGCGAAATACCATAGCAAAACGAGAAGAAACCACATTGGCGTCAAAAAACGGCATTATAACGGATCGTTAATATCAGGATGTTATAGTCCGCAATTTTTTGAAGACATTTTCTTAAATTATACGCTTACGATCAAATCTTTTGATAATTTTTGCTTAATAGATAAAGACATAGTTTGTTTAGAAAATATTGCAAGCAACAGCAAGCAACAGTGAATGTGTAGCAGTAGGTCGTAAATTTGAAATTATAAGTGAACTCTACAATACTCCGTGTAGTTCCATAACTTTAAACATATATAAAGTTAGACAGTTATCTTGTTTACAAATCTTCTTCTGGCTTCTGGACAAAATTGTCCTGAAATTTATGAAAATGCGGACAAACAACATTTCGCTGTGGTATAAGCACTATGAATAAATAGACTGACTATACATATACTTGTATGTCTTCTTATAATTCTTATTTTATTTTCCAAGTATCTAGAATGATCTCAACAATCCGTTCCATACGTAACAAGAACTGATGCTGCATCTTCTTGCTTTTAAATCCCAATAACTGGTTCGTGTAAAGAGCAATTTGTAGAGATAATTCTCTCTGTAGTGATTGACAGATAACACTTACACAAATTGGAAGTTAGACGAGCCTTTTTATTATAGGCTGCTGTTGCTACAACAATGTATATATAATATATATAAATATATATGTTTGATTGTGTCAAAAATTTTTTTTGTTAATGTGTGTGTGTGTGTGTGTGTGTGTGTGTGTGCGCGCGCGCGCGCGCGTGTGTGTACAAAATTAATAAATGTGACTCAATGAGCACGCAAGAAGCGATGGTGTGGTATCCTACTCTGTAGGCGTATATATTATTATATAAAACATTAAGTAAATATTTACAGAAAAAGAAACTAAAAGTATTATTATCTGTGTGAACTCTTGTACTTATTGTCTTACACTCGTGTAAATTCTTCTATCTATATTGTGTTCAAGTTGAGAAGAAAAACCGGAAAGACAAAAATTCGTCCACTTCGCGCATTTTCGTTACTAGAAAGTCTTCTCACACCATAGCCATTGACTGTCAGCAATTATCCCGTCAATTTTAATTACGTTATCCTGTGTTTGTCTGCTTTTCTTGCGCAGTAAAATTCTTTTCTCAAATTAAACGCATTGTAGTTCAGAACTAGTACAGTTCTGAAAGGTGGAAAAAGAACAATCCTAATGTTCGAGCAACGAGAGATAGAGGCTGCGTTCCGTAATGTACTGCCAGTACTGTCAGTACTGTAAATAGCGTTCCGAAATAAGATGCAGCGCACTGCGACAGTACTGGTAGGAATCTATGACGTCACTGATTTTGACGTACTTCCTGTTGCGGCTACTGTGGCTAGCGAGGTAAAGCACTTGCAGTAATCAAGATGGCTGCTTCCATGATTGCCAGAGAATGAATTTTTAACCTTATCCTTATAGAAAGCTAAATATCATTTTAATGGCTGCCAAAAACATTGAAGTTTTAACATTAATTGATGGCGAAGAAAACAAATCTTATGTTCTTCAAGTTACTACAGAAGAAGCTGAAAGAGCTAGAAAT
>NW_018024177.1:3198-5030 GCF_002006095.1 Pseudomyrmex gracilis
AACTTGTTGGAAACATACTGCTAGTGCGTTCCGTTTTCTCTTTTTGCAGTAATGAAAAAGTGCATAAAGTTAAAACGGAACGCTATCTACAGTACACTTCTGTGACGTCATACCACTAGTACTGGCAGTACATTTCGGAACGCAGCCAGAGTAAACAAGCAAGTAACGTGTGACGTGTGGCGTGTGGCGTGTGACAGCTTCTTACAATCAGGTAATATTCGGCGGTACCACGAAGTAAGAGTAAGGAGATCGAACTCCGTGATACAAAAGTGGTCCCGATTTTTACGGTTTATTGGGAGGAAATCCGCTCAAGGAAATAGGTTTTTACGATTGGACGCCATTTGCAAAACTGTGCATGTACACAACTATGAAGTAAGAGTAAGGAGATCGAACTTCAAAGCGCGCCAATGGAAAAAGTGGTCCCGATTTTGACGCCTAATTGGGAAGGAATCCGCTCAAAGGAATAGTTTCTTACGGTTGGACGCCATTTGCAAAACTACCACATGTACACATTTAGTATATGTAACTATATTTATGCTCCAAATTGTGAGATTTCTTTTAATGTAGAAATTTATCAGCAATACAACAAAATAAAGTGATAAAAGATTTAGAAGTTTTCTGTTTTACGTGCATCGTGTTATAACGCTTTGAGTAATTGAAAATAAAATTATAGATACGCAAAATCGGACAAACAAAAAGGTTAATAATAGAAAAAAGTAACATTGAGGAATTAATAGTAAAACAGACAATCATTTTCAGGCTCACGAGTATAATGGAAAGAAATTCAATAGAACTAGAACAAGCAGCAGATAAATTCAAGTATTTGCAACAAAATTTACATTTAGTTGAGCTGCCTTCTCCAAATTGGGGATTTACAACTGGAAACGACTCATTTTTTGGTTTTGTGAAAGCAGAAAGTGATTTTAGTGTCAGAAAAAGAATTGATGCGTAATACTAACTCAAAACTGACAGAGCTGCGTTTCGTTTCACGCATATACGCGCATTTATCTATACTATATGTAACGTGTACTATAGATAAATGCGCGCATGTGCGTGAAACGGAACTCTGCCAACGTCAGGTTACGTTACTTTGCAAATGGCGTCCAACCGTAAGAAACTATTCCCTTGAGCGGATTCCCTTCCATATAGGCGTCAGAATCGGGACCACTTTTATATCACGGAGTTTGATCTCCTTACTCTTACTTCATGTACACAACTAAGGCTGCTTTCCTTTTAGGAGACACAGTCAACACAAGTCGACACAAAAGTCATTCTGTCTTCGTTCAGTATTCAGTGAGAAACAAAGACAGAATGACTCTTGTGTCGACTGTGTCTCCTAAAAGGAAAGCAGCCTAACACATGTACATGTTTAGTGTATGTAATCTATCTTGTTACATATACTAAACGTGTACAAGTGTTAGTTGTGTACATGCACAGTTTTGCAAATGGCGTCCAACCGTAAAAACCTATTCCCTTGAGCGGATTCCCTCTCAATGAACCGTAAAAATCGGGACCACTTTTTTTATTCGCGCGCTATCAAGTTCGATCTTCTTACTCTTACTTCGTGGGCGGTACAGAGAAAACAGCGGAGAGATAAAAAAGGTGCTTGCTCATGATTATGTGATTCTCACGGCAGTGTAACGAAGCGACAGCGCGAAGCAAACAGCGAGAAGCGATACAAAAAAAAGCGTATGATACAGAAAATAAAACAGACATCTTACAAAGAGAGGGCATGATGTGTGACCAATCAATTATACTGAAACTTTTTGTATTGATAGGTCACTATGCCAAGTGTTACAGAGTACACAGTTTGTCCGGAAAGTTCCCGGACT
>NW_018024177.1:5790-7792 GCF_002006095.1 Pseudomyrmex gracilis
CCTTGAAGTGTAAACTTGTTTAATAAACCATATCTTTCATTTTCGATTTTTAATTCACGTAGTCCGGGAACTTTCCGGACAAACTGTGTAAACGCATAAGACGCACTACTCAAGCGTTTGCGAGACAATTGCAATTAAAAATTTTCAAGCGACATAAGTAGATATAAAAGAGAGCGTTTTGTCGAAGAGCGCGTAGCGCAGCATTAGCGCGCTAGACTAGTAATAGCAGTAAGAACGTTGCTGGTTCGAGTCTCGATGATTTTTTGTTTTTTTTGTTTGTTTTTTAATATTAATTTTTATAATATACTACTATTATTATTCAAAATAAATGTAATTGATAAATTTTTTATTGTGTTTATAATTTATAATAATATCGGAAAAATCAGTGTTATACGAATAAATGTGAAACGTACTAATAATATTACAAAGTCAAAATTAATAAAAACGAAACTCGTAATATCTAAATAAATAAGTCACAATAATAAAATCAATATACAACAGGTCCCAAATTCACGAGCAAAATCAGAAGATATTCTTTATTAATATTATAACAATATATCAAAAAAAAAAAATTATATATCAAAAAATTAACAATATACGTTTCGACTCTACTTGAGTCTTCTTTAGTATTAAACATTAAAAATCGATCTTACATGTTAGCAATTGGAGGCGCAGTTATTATACAAAAGTCATTCTTGAAACAGTTCTAATTGATGACATATTTCACACGTGTAACGCCAAAACTGTAATTATATATAATTCCGAAAATATAGTGTTATCACTTTATAATACCAGGACTTCCGTTTCCGGTGGTATACAGAGTAGGCAGTGAGAGTGTGTTAGCAGAGTAAATTGGCTGTATAAGTGGATAGAAGTGGTGTATAGGTGAGAGAGGGTGGTGAGTGAAAGCGGAGAGTGGGTGGAGTGAGTGTGAGGCAAGAGTGGAGATATTTGAAAAAGGGGATAGGCGAGAAAATAGAGAGAAAAGAAAAGAGAGTAAGGGGTAAAGGTTAGGCTGAGAACAAGGTGTAGAAAGGGCAGAAAGTGCAAGGAAGTTAGGTAAGTTCTTTTTGAAGGAGAAAGTGTAGTCGGTGCAGGGAGTGCAAAANGGGTTAAGTAAGTTTTTATTATTTCAAAACAGATAGGGAATTGAAGTGAGATGGAGGAAGAAAGTGGGAAGGGAAGGAATAGAGTAGAGGTATTTAAAGAAAAAGAGGGGTATAGGAGAGAAAGGTCGGCAAGTGTGAACGTAGTATTAGATAAGTGGCTAAAAAGAAAGAGAGAGGAAGATGAAGAAGGAATGAAAGATAATGAAGAAGAAGGGGGGAGATGTAGTAAAAAGGTACAGTAAACAGGGAACAGTAAAAAGGAGAGAGGGGGTAGAGGAAAAGGAGGAAAGTAAGGAAGGAGGGGAGAATGAGATGGAGGTTGGTAGAGGAATGTGGGAGGAGTTGGGGAAGTTGAAGAAAGAATTAGAAAAGTATGGAAAAAAATGGAGAAGATGGAAAAGGAAATGATGGAGTGGAAAAGGAAGGAGGAGAAAATGAGGGGAGAGAGGGATGATTTGAAGGAAAGAGTAAAGGAGTTAGAGAATAAATTAAAGGAGAAAAAAAAGAGGTAGAAAGGAGAGGAGAGGAGAATGGAAAGGGAAAGAATGACGGAGGATTAGAGAACAGGGTAATAAAAATAGAANAAAATTTAGAAATAAGAGAGAGAGAGGAAAGAAGAAAAAAGAATTTGGTGATTAAAGGGGTCAAGAAGGAGAAGGGGGACTGGAGATGGGGGGTAGAAAAAATATTTAAGGATATAGGAGTTGAGGTAAGGTGTGAGGGGATGAAAAGAATAAATGTAGGAAACGAGGAAAGAGGAGATATGGTATGGATAAAGTTGGGAAGTGAAAAGGATAAGAATGTAGTATGGGAAAAGAAGAAGAATTTGAAAGGAAGTAAGATATGGATAGACGAGGATTGGACATGGAGAGAAAGGGAAATAAGAAGGAAAT
>NW_018024178.1:0-2154 GCF_002006095.1 Pseudomyrmex gracilis
ATATACATATATATACATATATAGTATATTAATATTTGTTTGTATATATATATTGTATATATACATATGTATATTTGTGTATATATATGTATATATTTGTTAACAAAACTATACATAATATGTAATTGAACTTATTATACAGGGTGTCTCTTAATGACCGTATCACCGCTCGTAGGCAGGTAGAAGGAATTATTCTGAGTCGAAAAGTACTGAACCATTTTTTTCTATTACATATAATATATATATATATATATAAAGAAGTAATTATTGAATAAATTAAGCCAATCAGCGCCGACTTTTAGTCAGTGAGCCGCGCGAAGCGCTCACGCATATCAGGCGCGTGGTTCACTGACGTGCGTTTGGCTAAAAGTCGGCGCTGATTGGCTTACTTTATTCAGTAATTACTCCTTTATCATATGGAATAGAAAAAAATGGTTCAGGACTTTTCGACTCAAAATAATCCCTTCTACCTGCCTACGAGCGGTCATTAGGAAACACCCTGTATAATAAGTTCAATTACATATTATGTATATAGTTTTGTTAACAAATATATACATATATACACAAATATACATATCAAGAGGCACGGTAGTGCCTCGCGCCAAGTTTACGCGCGTGCAGTACGCCCAAACTGTGCGAGGCACACCGTACTTCTATATACGCGAAAATGAAGAATTTTAAGAGTGGGGGAAAATTCAATCAGCAATATCTTACTACTGACTGAAACAATCGGCATTATTCTACTCTCAATCGATTCAGGTAAAAAAGCAGAAAAGAAAAGTATTAATGTGTTTTTTTGTCTGAGGCTTGTTTTCGAAGCTGTTTACAGAAAACGTTTTGACTTCTAATTTTTCACGTTTTCTGATTAGATAGGCAAGTGGTGGGAAAAAACGACCGGCTAAATGGTGGGGAAAATTGACCGGCTCGGTGGTGGGGAAATTCAACCGGCTAGATGGTGGGGAACTGTCAGTTTATCTGTGGTGTAAAAGATGGCAATATACATGCGTCTACACTGTGAGAGAGAGTGAGAAAAAGTGAAAGAGAAAGTGAGAGAGTGCAAGAAAGAGTGAGAGAGAGTAGGATAGAACATGAGAAAGAGTGAGAGAGTGTTATAAAGTGCGAGAGAGAGTAAGAGAAAGTAAGAAAAAGTGCGAGAGAGAGTGAAAGAAAGTGAGAGAGACCACAAAAGAGTGCAAAAAAGAGTGAGAGAGAGTAGGATAGAAAATGAGAAAGAGTAAGAGAGTGTGAAAAAGTGTTTTATAGAATGCGAAAGAGAGTAAAAGAGTGTGAGAAAGAGTGCAAGAAAAACTGAGAGAAAGTGAGAGAGAGAGAAAAAGTGTAAGAGGGCAAGAGAGAGTGAGAGAAAATGAGAGAGACCAAAAAAGAGTACAAAAAAGAGTGAGAGAAAGTGCGAGAAAGAGTGAGAGAGAGTGCGAGAAAGAGTGTGATAGATAGCGAGAAAGAGTGAGAGAAAGTAGAATAGAAAATGAGAAAGATAGAGAGAAGTGAGAGAGTGCGTTATAGAGTGCAAGAGAGAATAAGAGAGAGTGAGAAAAAGTGCAAGAGAAACTGAGAGAAAGTGAGAGAAAGAGAGAGAATGTGTAAGAGTGCAAAAGAGAGTAAGAAAGAGTGAGAAAAAGTGCGAGAGAAACTGAGAAAGAGTGAGAGAAAGAAAGAGAGAGAGAGAATAAGAAAGAATGGAAAAAAAAGTGAGAGAGAGTGCGAGAAAGAATGAGCGGGAGTAGGATAAAAAAAGAGAAAAAATAAGAGAGTGTGAAAGAGAGTGTTATAGAATGCGAGAGAGAGTAAGGAAGAGTGAGAAAGAGTGCGAGAGAAACTGAGAGAGACTAAGAAAGAGAAAGAGAAAGTGTAAGTGAGAGAGAGTGAGAAAGAGTGAGAGAGAATAAGAAAGAGTGGAAAAAAGAGTGAGAGAAAGTGCGAGAAAGAGTAAGAGAAAGTGCGAGAAAGAGTGAGAGAGACTGAGGGAGAATGCGAGAGAGAGTAAGAGAAAGTGCGAGAGAGAATGCGAGAAAGAGTGAGAGAAAGTGCGAAAGAGAGTGAGAAAGAATGCAAGAGAAACTGAGAGAGAATGAGAGAGAGTGAGATAGAGTGCGAAAAGAGTCAAAAGTGTGAGAAAGAGTGCGAGAGAGAGTG
>NW_018024178.1:5669-9379 GCF_002006095.1 Pseudomyrmex gracilis
TATAAAAAATAATTAAGGCAAAAAAACTTGGCGTGGCTGCACCTCAGTCAATGAATAAATTTGTCATGAACGTGTGCATGAATCTGATGATAACTAATCAGTAACGTTTTATTAAACACTATCTTTTCTGAAGCATTACTGTTATACATAAAATAGGTACTTGTGTTTTACTGTTGGAGTATTAATAAAGTTTGTAATTTTCATATTCTTTAGCATATTTAAACAAAGTATTATATACTCCAAGTCAATTATAACAAAGGTTTTGTTTTTATGTACACACACACACACATAGAATCGTCAAGATAAAAGTAACAGATTTATTTTATATAAATACTTTCAGAGAAATAGCATTGTTCTCTCTAAACCAGACGAGTAAAAATGAAAATCTTATCAAATTTTCATTTGGTAATGTAAAAATTTTACCTTTAGTGCAATGCTGATTGATTTAGTTTTTATAGTTACATATGTAACATAAAATAAATTAAAAATAGCTCGCACGTGCACAGATAAAACATGTCTGCTATAGTTTTGGTGCAGCCACGCCAAGTTTTTTTGCCTTAATTATTTTTTATATTTTGATATTTTACAAAAGGCAAAGTCTACCTATCGATACATATATAATAATTTTATACTTTTTATTTTTTATAATGGTTTTACTACTTTCTCTAAATGTACACAAGTGTACTTGGTGCTACTTTTTTATATCACTTTGTTGTAACGTAGGTTTTGTAGAAATAAAATGTTTTATATTAAAAATAAAATACATTTTTTAATAAATATTAGTTTGAGTTTAGAATTTTAATTTAAAGTATTACGTGTTGTGCGTGTACTTGGCGCACTTTTTTACCTTTTTTTAAAAAAGTAAGTTTTTTTTGGATGTATATATACAACAATATATATATACAAACAAATATTAATATACTATATATGTATATATGTATATATTTGTACGTTTCTTTATTTATTCTTCTGTTAATATTCTAAAATCTTTTTCTTACTGTTAAATATCATAGTAATAATTTATACAAAAAAATATTTAATGTATATATTGAGATGATTTATTTGTATCAATAATATCATGTCTTTTTACAAGATTATGAAGCTGCGTTTCGATATTTATTGCCAGTACTTAAAAAAATCTATATCTTTACGTCACATGTGCTATAGAATGTCAGTACTGGCAGTAAATATCGGAACGTGGCCTAAGTTTCGAAAAGCGTTGTCATACGCAACGTGCGTTGCCTTGTGGCCGGCTTGGTAGAATGGAGACAGAAAATAATATGCCTGCACTCTTCCACAGCCGAGCGTGACGTCACGCAAACGTACGCGGTTCTCGCTTGTGTGCGTAGCATCGAGAAGCTGAGCGGTGGAGGCTCTGCCTCTCGATGCTCTCGGTGCTGTCTTGCACGATCTGGCATCTACGGTTAAGAGCAATACAACGAACAAATTTGATAGGTAAGTTTTTAATCAAGTATATATAGATTAACATTTGGTATATTTCCTAAATAAAAATAGATAATATGCTGTTTGTTCTTATTAATGTTACAGGTGCATCAAGAGGGACATTAGACAAATTGCGAAGTTGCACATACATTTTACTTGTTACATTTTACTGATAACATGATTTATAGTTACACTCAAAAACGAATAGTAAAAAATGATATAATGCCATCATTAATTTTACCAAATATTTTGGAAAATAGAGCCAATACAAGTTCTGAGTCAGTTCCACATGTCATCAGTACAGAAAATGTTACATGTAACTCGGATTTGTCTCAATGCTCAAGAGAAAAGGAAGCTAGAGAAGAAGAGGAAACTAGAGAAGAAGAGGAAGCTAGAGAAGAAGAGGAAATTAGAAAAGAAGAAGAAGCTAGAAAAAATGAAGAAGCTAGAAAAGAAGAGGAAGCAGCAACACAAGAGAAAAGAAAAAATATTATTTCGAGAGCCTTAGTTTGTTCGGCAAAATTATCAAGAAAACTTCGGAATTTGAAGAAATTATTGTACAAGAAGAAGAAATATATAAAATCACAAGGAAGAAAGATAAAAGAATTACGTCGTGGGAATAATTGGGACGAAATTACAAAGGATGCAGGAACTTTGGAAAAAATATTCTTCGAGATGGTAAAAAAGAATTTACATTGTGCACCTCAGGTATGTTTTTTTTATGCAAAGATGTTCTTTTTTTTAATAAAGAAAATAGTAAAAGTAAAAGATTCTTGTATTAGTACAATTTTAAATGTATTGTGAAAATATTGAAAACTTCTGTAAGAAAAAAACTTAGTTCATGTTTATTTTTTGTATCATGTTTTGTATTATTAGGTTTATTATTATTAGGTGCGCAACTAAGTTCCCGCTGTTTGTCAATAGATGGCTCCAGCAGTAAGTGCTGGTCGATTTTGACATATCCAAAACGTCACGAGCCCAGCTTAGACATACGGTAAACAAACCGCTTTGACACGTTAGTGATTGTGTTTTGGCGTCATATACTTTTGGTTGTGTGATAATGTCTGATTTTGTATCAAATAATCGTCATTTGCGGGAAGTGTTGATTTTCTTATTTCATTCAAAGAAAACGGCGGCTGAAGCGCATCAAGAGCTCCAAAAAGTTTACAGAGATGTTGTTGTAAGTGAAACAACGTGCCGTGATTGGTTCCGTCCCTTCAAAGACGGTAATTTCGATGTTGACGACCGTCAGCGTGAAGGAAGGCCAAAAACCTTCAAAGACGCTGAATTGGAGACATTGCTCGATGAGGATCCATGCCAAATGCAAGAACAGCTTGCTTCAGCATTAAGAGTTACCCACCAAGCCATTTCCAAGCGATTGCATGCGTTGGGAACGATTCAAAAACAAGGAACTTGGGTTCCTTATGATTTGAAGCCAAGGAACGTTGAGCGTCGTTTTTTCGCCTGTGAACAACTGCTCCAGCGGCAACAAAGGAAGGGTTTTCTTCGCATCGTGACGGGTGATAAAAAATGGATTCATTACAGCAACCCAAAGAAAAAAAATCATGGAGACTACCCGGTCATGCTTCTACGTCGCACAGTGGTCCGGTTCGCCGAAAAAAGCGCGCATGAGACAAAAATAGTTTTGATGAAGAATCATATTATTTTTATGATTCTCAGCAAATAAACATCCTAGATTTCGAGAAACTGATATTTGAAAGCGACGAAGTCACTCTCCCTTTCGAATAACATTGGTCCGCTCTTTTAGTCAGTCGCGTGCCGCGAGTCACTGATGGTGCGGATTAATACGGAAAGCATTTAAAGTGTTTACACTAAGTGTTTATATAGTTTTTTAATATGTCATCAAACGAGGAAGGTAAGTGCTTTATTTTATTCTAAAACAAATGATAATTTTTATTATGTAAGTTTAAATATTAAATATTAAATATAAACAATTTTTACCGCTTGCTTTGTAACTTATAATTTTTAAAAATTGTAGAACTTTTGAGGTTTACGTGGGATTACAATGGTTCACATTTTAGATTTTATTTTGAGTCTTATTAAGCTTATTGCCACTAAGATTAGCCGCTGCTTTGCGCAGCCTTCGGCGTAATAAAATTTCAAAGTTGTGCATGCAGTGGTTAGAAGAGCACAAGCGCGCGCGCCATGCTTTTTTGAGGTTCTCTCGTCGCGTCGTGATACACTGTATTGTATTGAATGTAGTTTTTAATATTATACTAAATGGAAGTTACACTGTCAATTGTATT
>NW_018024179.1:0-1863 GCF_002006095.1 Pseudomyrmex gracilis
GAGCAGGGACCGAACACGGCTCGGCCGCGACCGCCAATCCCCCTCCCCACTCCGCCAGGCTTTGGGTCATGAGATCCTGCGCCTGGCGGCAGTGGTTGAGATTGGCCTGGAGGAGGGTGGAAGCCATTTTTACTCAGCTTCCATAAACTCCTCCTCCAGGTCCTCCCTTTCCCTAAGAGGGGGTATAATAACCCCCTCAGCACCAGCGGGCCCCGACGGCCCCGTTTCGCCCTTTCTCTGAGCTACAGCGGGGCCCGGTGGTCCCGCTGTTGTCTCCCTTCCGGCGGGATTCGAAGATCCCGCCGGCGTTTTCCGAGCCGCAGTGGTGGGGGGCCGAGAGGCATCCCCACCCAAGGCTCGGGCTCTCTTTTTGCCGCTGCGTACAGCGGGGGCACACGCTGGGCTTCCCCAGCGGTGACCGGCTGGGCGACCCAAATCCGAGCACAGCGGACACCTCGGTTCCGCTGTGCATTGGGCCGCCCCGTGCCCCGCCTCTCCGCAGCGGTAACACCGCCCACTGCGGTCCTCCGAGGGGTACGGACACTTTTGCCGCACGTGTCCCCTCCGGAGGCACCTGAAACACTGGAGCGGTCGTTGCTCCAAAATGTCTACCGCGGCCCGAACCCAGCCGACCGTCACCCTACCAGCGTCGGCCAGCTTCCGGACCGCGGCCATCGGGCATCTTGCCCACGCCGCCCCGAGGCCAGAGGGGGCAACTTTAACCGGCCCCACCCTGACCTCTTCGGGCGCGCAACCCCCTTCTCTGGCCAAGGCTGCGGCCACCTCGTCAGTGGAGACCGAGTCGTCCAGGCCCCGGATCCTGACCTCTGCGGTCTTCACGGGCCTGGAGACTCTGGCCTCCCCATTCTTGAACAAGGCGGACATGGCTTGAGCCAGTTTGTCCGCCTTGCTCGCTCCTCCTTCGCCGGGGACCTCTAATATAAGGCCCCCGGTTACCGCCCTTTTGGGCCGCAGGCCGTCAATGCCCAGGCCCGAAAGATCGATTGACTTCCGGGCCATGGACATGACCTGCCCCAGCGTTAGGGACCCCCCCTCGGGCACATTAACTGTGAGGGCCGCAGTCCTCGGAGCGCGGCCCGCCCGTTGTTTGGGGGGGGGTTGTCCCTTCTTCCCTCCCCTCGCTCCCTGCTGCCGCCGCTGCTGTTGTTGTTGAGCGGCTTTGGGAGGCAGGGAGGGCCCGGGTGGGGGGGGGACTCTGCTCTCCCCCGCACCTCCTTTCCCCCGCCCTCTTCCCCTCCTCACAACCTGAGTCCAGGACTCTGTGAGGGGGGGGGGCGCAGTGGGGGGCTGAGCCGCCAGTGCGCCCGGCGGTTCCCTTCTTTGGGGGGTTGACCGTTCGGCGGCCAGACCTCCCCCTTTCTTTGCACCCTGACGGGGGGCGGCGGGCAGGCTAGTCCTGCTTTCACCGCCCCCCTTGCCAGGACCGTCCCGTGAGGTGGCGGCAGGTGGACGAGCTCCACCTTTACCGCCCCCTCTTTTGGCTCCTCGCTCCCCAACTGGGGATAGAGCCCCAGTCGCAGCCTGAGGGCGAGGGCCATCCGCCGCGAGAGGTGGGCGGGAGACGGGCCTCAGCTCGTCCCATATACGNGCGACCTGGGCCCCAAAGCCCCGCTGCACCTCTTTAACAATCTGATTGGAGAGGCCTTTAACCGCCTCTCCAATCATCCTGGCCGTCTCCTCCCGGGTGACCAGAGCGGGCGAGCCGCNACGCTCCCGTACCTGCGTCTGCAGGGGGGGCGGCGACATCCGGGAGGAGGGGGCCACAACGTCGGCCCTGAGGGAGGCGAGCTCCTCCCTGAGCTCCCGTAGCTCTTTGTGGAGTTGCCCGTTCTCCTCCCTCAT
>NW_018024179.1:3098-8111 GCF_002006095.1 Pseudomyrmex gracilis
TTCCTCTCTTAGTACAGGAGCTCCGCGAAGGGCCTTCCTGGCATGGGTGACCCTGCCAGGGAATCAAAGGATTCCCCGCCAGTATAGCCCCCTCGCTTCACCGCTCCTAAGCCCGGACACCACGACAAGGTGGAGGAAAATCGCCCGGGAACCTAACCTAACCTAACCTAACCTAACCTACCTGATCCTATCCGCGATAACGCCCGTTGGAATGCCGGTCCTTCCGCGTGCACGCACGCATTGGCCCGGAACATTCCGCCCTCGGGGATCGGTATTCCTGGGTATCGGGCCTTGCGCAGGCAACCGGTATCACCCGCGCACGCCCTACCTACCCGGGGCCTCTCATAGAGAGGCCAGAGCTAAGGAAAAAGGGGAACCACCCCGTTAAAACCCACGCGGGCCCACCCAGTTGCGATCGTGAGGGGGGTGCCGGTCCATCCGCATGCGCGCGCCTCGGCGCGCGGATGCATTAGCCCGGAAGTACACCCCCGTCCACAGAGATCGGTATTCTAGGGTATCCGCGCCTCAGTGTGCGCGGGGACAAGTCCCCCGCACACCCACACACACACCTACCCGGCGCCTCACATCGCAGAGGCGAGCTAAGTGACACGCACACACACACTCTCATGCATGCATCTGTCCACCTAACGCCGGACCCACACGGCTCCTATTATTTTGCAGGCGGAAGTAACGACGCCTGGGCACGTAGCCAAGTCCCCACCCTAGACCTTCAATTCTTTAGCAGGCAGAAGGAACGACGCCTGACCCTTCTATTATTTTGCAGGCGGAAGGTTGCCGCCTGAGCACGTAGCTCCCCCCAAGTGTGTCGACCCTCTAATTATTTTGCAGGGTAGAGGACGGACCCTTGAGGACGTACCTTTCTCAGCCTTATGCTCTCTTATTATTTTGCAGGGGAGAGAGACGGTCCCTGGGCACGTAGCCCTTACCCCCCTACCACCCACCCCTCGCGGTCTCTAAACCCCGCGACAGCCTTTCGCGTTTTTATACGAGGGGGAGGCTCGACCTCTGTCGGTGAGATAGCATAGACATCGGGACAAGACCGTCAGCCATGCATCACTCATTTACTTGGAGAAATACACGCGCGAACCCGAGGGGATGTTGGACCGCTGCATGCGCGCACAAAGTGGCGCGGATGCTTTGGCCTGCTCATTCCCACAAGTACTCCACAGGGATCGGTATCCCTGTTTATCCTACCCGAGCCTCTCATTGTAGAGGCAAAGCTACTGGTTTCCTCTTAGTCTGACCGCTCCCCGAAGGCCTGTCCGGCAAGGTAGAACCTGCCAGGACCGAAGTCCCGCTAGTATAGCCTTTCGGATCATCACGGTTCTCAAGCCCGGGCACCACGTCAAGGTGGGAAATTGTCACCCGGGTGATCCAGAAATACTGGAGGAACTGCATCAATTCAGGCAAGCACGGGCGGAACACATAAAAACGCACTTAAAGAAGGAAGCGTTAATATCAATGCTACGACAAATGACGACGGATGAAAAAAGGGTACGCGACAGCAATCGAAAGGCGTGTAAGGTAATAGCCAAAACGTTACAGAAGACAGCACCAATACGTTCAAAAAAAAAAAAAAAAAAAAAAAACGAAAAAAAAAGCAGACGCGGATCGATGAACGAGGAACCGGTACGAGTCGAAAGGCAACTGTCGCAACACCACTCTGAGCCAATCCCATCAACATCAGGAACGCAGCAACAAAAGACAAACAACAGAAAAACAAAGTCAACGGGAGATGGAGTAAATGAACCATCATCACAGAACAGATCGTCAGTAAAGAAAAGAAAGAGGCGTGAAGTATCGCCGCTCCCGTCCGACGATAAGGCGTGGCAGCCAAAGATAAGACCACGACGAAGCATCAACAAACTACCAGACTCGGACACGGAGGAAAAAATGAAAGATAAACAGAAGGCAAAAAAAAAAAAAAAAAAAAAAAAAAAAAAAAAAAAAAAAAGTAAAGATGTTTAACACCCACACCTGAGCAAATGGCAATGGTGTTAAAAAAACAGCTGGCAATAAAGCTACGGAAGGTCGATGAACAAAAACTAACAAAGGAAAGACCTCAGATTATATCAGACAAGCAAGTGTAACTCAACATAAGTATCCAGCCGTCACCAAACTACAGGTGGATGGAGAAGGTGCTCGACATCGGGCAGATACCGTTGTTGGCGCAGAACGTTAAAGATTTTACGGAGAATCCGAACTCTGTAGAAGTTCCCCCAATATAGGATCTTCCACATGATTCCAGATTGGCGGGGATAGTGTCACCCGAACTCCAGAAAGAGGCACAGACAACCCCGGACGTGGTGCAAGAGATTGAGATGACGACAGAGGAGCAAAAATCCCCGGAATTCTTGTCGCCATCATCAGAAAGCAAGACGAAAAAGTGAGGAAAGAAGAAAGAAACGTTAGGATTTTAGACGTTTGATTTTATTATCACGATTAACGTTGGTATATTCTGTTATTATTGTTAATTTCTTAGTGTTCTAGATTTAGTACTTAAGCTTATTAGAGTCATGTATGACCCTAAGTCTATTGTACACACACTTATATATATATATATATGTTATAAAAACTGTATGTTAACACCATGACATGCGCGTCATGAGGAGCGAGAGAAAGTCGTAGTGCGACGGGTATTTTATCTGTGATACGAATAGTTTTTTTTATTATTTTGTCATTACGTCATTTTATTTTGTTGATTAGAAAATAATGAAAAGGAAAGGGATTAGTTAAGTATCAAACACGTACACATTACATGCACGTAACATCAGACACTAACTGGAAAGTTTATTTTGTATCAAGAAAAAACATAATCACACAATTAAGCATGCAAACATACCACACACACAAGGGCCACACACGTTATACACACACTCACACTCACTAACTCCGACATTTACACCGTAACATATGTAAATTAAGTCACACAAATAGTCAGTTATTTAGGCACGATACACATACACACCTCAGGAACAGATCATACATACCAATATTTAGTTATTCAGACATAACCACCGAATAAGGATTCAATTATACGTCATTCAAACACATATCATACACACAGCGCATGTGCCCAGTTACAGCCCTTAATCACGACATGACTCATACACCACATGTACAAGCAATCATACGAATAAGCACCCATACATACATTAAACACATGCACACACCACTTTTGTTTATGTATGGCTTGACTATAGTTTGATTATGGTTAAACATAATTCACTCGTGATTTATTTGTGGTTTGATTATGATTTGAACTAATATACTGTATTAAATAGAAGAATAATATAGAACTGGAAAGTTAATAATTAGACACAACATTTAAAGTATGAAAAACTTATATTTTATTATAAACTATTGTATTAGAGACAAAAGAATAATATACTTAATATAACAATGTATCTATAAATGCAATATAACTTGTGACGTGGTATTCGCGCCGCTCTTTCCCCCATCACAAAAATTAAAAGATTTTGCGGGAGCCCGGAAAAACTAGCTGAAAAACGAGCGCCAAGATCCTCCAGGGGTTGCATGCATCCGCTTAAAATAATATTTTATTTTTACTTTTTGTATTGTATGTCATTTCGGCGCTTCACCGTCATGAGAACATCGTGGGACTTTTCGTCAAGGACATCATGCGGTGCTCGAACGAGAGAGAGAGAAAGGAACCGAGGCGCGAAGTCTCGCTTCCAGGTCACGTGGAGAGCCAGGGTAGATGACTGCAGGCAGAGGTCACAGCGGAACATTGGCGCTTTAGCCTAGCAGAACGAGCGGAACGGCGGAACGGACTATCAACAAGCCGGCCTACGCCGAGATGTACTGTGTTCCCGCCATCCTGCTGCATGGTCTCAAGGACCCGCTGCTTGTATCATTGCTGCATCTTCTGGATTGCTATCCCGCCCCGCTGCTTGCTGCTTTACTTATGCTGCTGTAACATAGTTCTAGACACTGTGAGCGTTCAAATTTCGCGGCCCGCTGATCGTGCCGCCTGCGAGCGAACTTGCGAGCCGCGCCGCTAATCCTGCGACCTGATTGGCCCCGCGACCTACCCCACGCGACCTTAGCGCTACTCGGGGTATCGACCGCTTATCGAACGAAATCTTCTTGCTCTTGGTCAGGGGGTTCAAACTCGCTGAATTTTTTGGAATCCGATAGTTCAGTTCGGAAGTCCATGCCCCAGGCGGCAGCACAGTCGGTTCCCCTCTCTTCCTCTTGCTTCCCCTTGCCATCAAGTTGTTTGTCTGACTTGATTAACCGTGCGACCGGAAACTTCGGGGAGCGGCGTCGATGTCATCCAGATTCTAAACGAGTCACTCGACTCAGAGATGGATAGACTTTTTGATGCGGCTGTCTCCACGGCTGCGGCAAGGCTCCAGGATTTCGAGCGGCGTCTAGCGGAGAGAAAGGACCTCCAACATCGGCGCTCACCAGAAGAGGAAGCTGGTACAAGGAAAAAGAGATCAGCGTCAACGGGGTGAAGAGTTAGGGCGGAAAACAAAGGCGCGTACAGGGACAATCAGTCCAATCAATAGTTTATTTTTGTTTTGAGATTTGCGGTAGGGTGCGTGAGGCACTGTTTTGTGTTCTGTTTTAGTTTTTTTGTGTTTTTGTTATTATTTTAAAATCCAATCAGGAAAGTTTTATTTTGGATGGCCCAAATTGAAGGGGTCACCCGTTTAGGGTAACGTTTAAGTAAAAGACTGTAGTTGTCGTTTGGATCTTTTTTTCTTTTTCTTTTTTTTTTTTTTTTTTTTTAACGAGAGGAAACCCTTTATGGGTACCCGACCTGTGAAAGCAGGTCAGGTTATGTGGGACTTACCAAAGAGGCGTACCCACTAAAACCTCTCGAGACTCTGCGCTGTTGAAAGGAACCTGGAAAGCCAGAAAGGCTATAACCTCCCGATTTCCCTTTTGCGCCTTGGGTGCCGAACGGGCACCACACCCCCGGGTGGCGGGAGGGAGCCTGTCCCCTCCTGCCTACCTCCT
>NW_018024180.1:0-1364 GCF_002006095.1 Pseudomyrmex gracilis
ACAGTAACTTGTAAGAAATGTTAATAAAACATTTTAGTTTATACAAAGTGACCAAAAATAATTTTTACCTTTTTTTAGTATGTTAAATTGAGACATCTAGATTAATGGAAATCATTGTGTTAAAAGCACTTAAACAATATTCCATTTTTAATGACATGCAAAAAAAGGTAATCTTTGGAAGTTCTCTCCAATGGTTCATCACTGCCTTTCGAAATATGGTTACTTCCCATAATATTACTGCTCAGTATAGGTGCCACAGTTTCTTATATTTATCGAAGGTAACGTATGTGCCTTATTAAATACATAACGCTACATAAATATATAAATATACAGGTTTGTAAATATTTTTTTGAGTTTCGTAATGAACGCTTTCATGTTAGCAATCTAATAGCGATTTCGGCTGGTCTGCACCGGTGTGCCACCTGTGTAGAGTTGGTGCAAGTGTGCAGTGCGTACACTCATGTGGTGTTGCACTGGATATTTCGACCACACTAGTGTGTATCAGCCGAACACGAGACCACACCAACTGGCTCCAACTAATTTGTGAGAGCCACTTTGTGTACACCCAACATGCATCTATGCAGTGTACTGAGCTCAGAAGAATACGCGGCACCAGCAAGGAACTGCACCATTCGACCAGCCGAACACACAAGTTACACCAACACCCAAAATATGCAGTCGGTGTAGACCAGCCGAAATCGCTATAAGTTGTAAACAAGCAGAAAATTTATCTTCTTTATCTACAAAGCACTGTGTATACTGTTTACAGAAGAAAGCGACAAGTATTGAGACAGATAATGTCGCAAAACGAGATGGAAGAGTGGCAAAATGCTGAGGGAATGACTGTTCTTAATAATATTAGAAATATTTATATTAGTAATAATAATAATATTACTAATACTTAGATTAGACTGGATACCGACTATAGAGACCTGTAAATCAACGTTTTAATATTTCGTTTTGTGCCGTATTTACTGCATCAAATTCAAAATGCTTCAACAGAAATAAATAAATTATGCTAAGAGTTTGCTGTTGTTCTTTGGAATGTCAAAATTCAGCATAAATTTTTTCTTATATAGTTTTCTTTTATAACCTCACCATATATTCACCCAGCAAACAATTTCTGACTGCGCAGACCTAGGCAACAGAAACTGTGTGCAGAAACGCTACAGTACGGAAACATGCTTTGGTGCTGCCAAAACTGTTAGCACATAGAGACAAAAAACGCAACAACTCTGTTGGCACATACATGAGACTATTGCGGCCAAAATAATTCCATATATGTTAGTGAAATTGATAACAAATAGATGGTCGATAGCAAGCAGATCTGCTTTAGCAATACTGTGACCAAACAGTCCGCAAAA
>NW_018024180.1:2754-8141 GCF_002006095.1 Pseudomyrmex gracilis
GTTTGACAGATATGGTCGCCAAACCATATCCTAATGAGGACACAGATGGATATGGATTTGGTCTACTAATTTCGCCGGCGGTTGGCGACAAAACTGCGACATCTCGCAACCAAATTGTTTGCTGGGCATGTATATAAAATTATTTCTAAGCTTATGTACGTATTTACACTGAACTACAGCAATACGTACGACACAAAATAATCTAATGAAACACTCAGAATATGATTTGGTTGTCTAATTGATGCACAAAAAGTAATATTGTGATGATGTGTATTTGATACCATATACTATCATTATGAATGAAAAACAAGTTCAAAAAAGCATTATATACCCATTTTCAAAAGTTTTATATAGTTTTGTATATTTATTTGCTTCTGTAGATGCGCTTTTTATGTTGTGCAGTAAATAAAATTAAAAAATAAAGAAATTTAGGTTATAAAAACGTCGGTTTTCAGATCTCTATCCAGGTTACAAGCCGGGCTCCAGTACCCTCTTAAGATTAGAATTAACTTTTTAAGAGGATGCTGAACCGTTCTATTTTACCAGCACTTCTTATTTTTAAATCATTCTGCATTTATTGATTAGAATGAAAAATTGTTTTTTCACAATTAAAGAAAATATGCTAAAGAAATGGATAGCAGAGAGATATTCAAAAAAAAAAAAAAAAAAACCTGTTACATGAGTGATATAGTTTACATTTTCATTTCATATACAAAGTGGCAGTATGAATCTAAAAAACGTTTTGCTATCCATTTCTAGAAACATAGAATATTTTAAGTGCCTTAGAAAAGTATTTTGAAACTTGTAAAAAACGACAGATCAAAAATAAGATTGGTGCAATTTTAGCAGAAGCGCTAGAGAGACACATTTGTTTATCCTTGTCTCTCTTATGCCATCTATCCTTGTTTTGGTTCTCGATTGTGAGAAATGGCGCCACTTATTTGACAGCGTAGCGACTGAGTGGAAGCTTATTGAACTTTTGCTGGCGTTCAGTATCTTTTTAATATCAGACGTCGATCTTCTAGACTCATCCAAACGTTTCGAACTGGTATCTCTACTAGGTATTAGTTTAGCGCAATATTTGTAGACTCTAAAAAAAAACTTTAGTGCGTTAGAAAATGGTAGAAGTTATTGACAGCGTTCAATTCGTTCAATAGTTTTGCGATTATTTAGTTGTGAAGTGCGAAAAGGATATGAGAGACCTTGATCTGGACAAAATGTTGGCATTTTGAACAATAAGTAAATTGGGTTTCAGTTTGAGTACTTTTAATATATGAACTAACTGGTGTTTTTTTTATAATTTGATCTTTTCTGTAAACGCGTATATTTTTAAAACTACTTAAAAGTTTTTTATTCTGTTTTTTTATCGGCGCAGAATCGTTTAACAAGTCAAAATAATCATTTATTGTTATCATATTGCATGTAAAAGTTGAGGGCTAAACAAATGCATTCTTCAAAATACGTCTCAAAAGACTTATTGTAAAAATGTTTTTCATTTTTTACAATTTTTAGAAGATTCTTTTGTTCTTTAAAGTACAAACAATTCTCTACAAACCTGCGTTGGAATTTTGTAAAATCTTAATTACAAAACAATTATAAATTTGTAAACAAAAAGTGTTTTGTTCAAAGACAAAATTGTCATGTATTTTTTAAAAGCATACATCCTTAAAACTACTAAAGACTTGTTTACACTCTTTTTATCGACACATTTCAACGTGTGATTAAAAAAAAGTAATTTAATAAATATTGATTTTTCGCAGAGATATTCGATTTTAAAGTCGCGTCGTTCTTATAAACTCGGTCTGAACGACTTGTAGGTCATTTTTAATGTCTGACAGTAAAAAGTTAATATTAAAAATAGTAAGAAATCCTAAATTACGTCTGACTGCTAACATAAAAACAATCTAACGATTGGCTGGTGGATACATCTTTCATACCATTGACATATCATTCATATCATTGTGATATATGAGAGATGTGTTCTAGTTTGTTATTATATATATTGTAATTTGAAACTGTATGCGTAAAATTTTTATAAACTAAATTATTGTATAGAAAAAAAAATAAATAATTATTTCATAGTATTTCACGTGTTTCTTTTTATTTAAGTACTCGGTAAATATTGACGATAACGGAGCCTCGATCACCTTGATTATTTTGACTTATTGACTTTCTCGTATGTTATTAAGGACACTATCCTGAATGACATTCAGGACCTTTTACCCGTTGCTTGTTACTAGTTAAAATGTTATAGTATTGAACATTTGGATCATTTTATGCAAAAATAAAATTGCACATTAGCTACTCTTCGATCTTTGTGAAACTTGGTATCTTTATGTACTTTTAGTTGCTGAAAACAAATGTGATAGTTTTTTGTTGGTCAGACATATTCACGCTATCTTGAAAAAACATGTATAAAAAGCGTTTTTCATGATTATCCAGAGAGAGAGAAAGTGCAAAGAGGCAAAGCTTTTTTTGCAGGCTGGCAGAACCTCTTCTGTCTACATGCTTACAATACGAAAATAAGAGAAACATAAAAAGGTTACTTTTTTGTTTTTTAAAAGGATAGGTTTTATGTTTATTATGTTTGTGTTGTAAGTATGTGTTTACAAACGACTGTTTTCTCACATAAACAATTTCAAGATTGTGAACAAAGAGTCAGAATTGTGTGTCATACTGAGAATATCGTAAAAACGCATGTTGCGACTTTTTAAAATCCAACCATCTTATATATTATTATTATATTACTTTATAACAATTATTTTACATACACTGTTTAAGCAAAAAAGCGTATACAAACAAAAAAACCAAAAACAAAACAATAAGTTTTGTGCTGAATATATTTGTGTATAACACAACATATAGTTAGGAACATATACATTAGATTTACTCCTGAAATGTACGCGATGTCAAAAAACGATAATCTGCTTATGAAACTTTTTTTTGTTACTACCTTTTTAATAAATAATAAGCGACAATTCAAATTTTTTTATATTATTACTCAAGAGGATAATGTTTATAATATATGTGAAAAACGAAGTAATTGAAGAAGTCTACCCTATTCGAGAGTTTCACTTAATTGTTATAATATACCCTGATAGCCAAGCATGTTTTGCAAAATGATGTAACTTAATGCTGAGCTGAAGTTTTCAACTAGTTGCTGTGTATTTGCTGAAAATATGATGCATAGTCATACGTAATCGACAACACGAAGGTAAATTTGAAACATTTTGTGTCAGCAGATTCAGAGCAAACGAAGAGCAACTATTGCTCATTACGTTGTCAACAAAATGACTTTTATTCATAGAAAACTCTTTGCTTTGTCATTCGTTTTCGACAACATAAGAGTAATTTGACGGCAACAAAACAAGACACCAATGTCTGTACTTCTGTCGTATGGTTGGTAACAACTGTTGACATATATTTATTCTATCTTGTAGCCCATTAAATGTCGAAAACAAATGACTATCTTTTAGAATAAGTAGACAAAAATAATTATATTTTAGTAAGAAACAAGTGGTCTCGCGGACTGAGTGCAGGGAGTTGCAAATATGAAGGTCTCGAGTTCAAATCCCCACCCATCATCTTAGGATTTTTTCCGGGTCCCGGTACCTTTCATCAAGTTAATCAGTTGATCGGCGAACTAAATCACATCTCCAAAGATTAATTTGAGTGAAATCTCAAATTAATTAATTTATTTCCCTTTCACAAAGCGATGTGTCAGTGAATATATATTTGTCCGTTTTCGACATATTGTATTTTGCTGAAATTTATGACACGTGTTGTTGGCAACTTGTTGTCATGTTGCTTTTTATGTTAGTGATAAACCGTTGACAGCAAATACACAGCAAGTTGTCGGCAACACATGTTGAATATGTGTCATGTCAAACCAAAAACAAATGCCTGACTCACCTTGTTTTAAATTTGCTGAAAACTCAAGCGTTTTGTTTTGGGCAACATGACAGCAAAAACGTAGACAGGTGGCTATCAGGGTACATATGTAAAAGACAAACTAATTAGATCTTCTTTTAAACGGAAGTATTACCATTACTTCTGACAAAACTACACAGAGAGAACGGTTTTTTTAGATTTAACAAATTTTGTTAAATTCAAACACATTATTTCATTGGAATAGTCCAAACAACCTTGATTTTGAACTAAACATTCCGATTGTTTGAATTTCAAACAAGACATTTTGTTTTTTAATTTTTGAATTTCAAAGTTTTTTGTATTTTTAAGTTAAATAAATCTAAAACTTTAATAAAAAAACTTTTTCGCGGCTTGTGCCCTCACAACTTCGAGATGTTACTCGAAGTAATCTTTGGAGGTCCGATTCAGCTTGTCAATCAACCGATGAACTCCATTGAAAGAGACTGGATCTGAAAAAATACTAAGATGATAAAGCGGGGGAGATTCGAATTCGAGAGACGCCTCCGTCGTATTCGCAGCCCCTGCACTCAGTCCGCAAGACTACTTGTTTCTTACTAAACTGTGATTATTTTTATCTACTTATTCTCAAGCTATTCTATACGCATTTCATTTATTATTTCTTTAAATTATTATTGTATTAAAAATATTGCAGTGCAATATATCTGCAACAATAGATAAAAATATTTCAATGGAAAAAATTATTTCGAATAATATATGTGTATACATATATATATAATTAAGCACATTCTCTGCATAACATCCTGCAAAACATCTCTTACAACCCAATTTATTTTCATTCATTAGTCTAAAGACTCCTAAGCCCGAAGAATCTTCTTGTTATTATTAATTTAAAAATATTTCTCTTATTATTATTAATTATTTATTATTCTTATAATTTAAAGTACATTTTTACAACGTGAAATTTTTTGTCTCAAACAATACTATATTTAAATCAAATATATTTAATACTATATTTAAGTCAAATATATTTAATACTATATGTAAAAAAATACTATATGTAAATCAAATATATGTTATATTTATGTTACAAAATGATTTTTTTCATTAAATAATGCTTATTAAACCAAACCAAATAAAATATTATTTTGTTGGAATAAATTATTCAAACATTTGTATTGTTTCCGTCAAAGAATTTGATTTATTTTAACGTAATAATATAATTTTCCTTCAACAAAATTGTTGTTTGGTATAAAATTATGTTGTTTGAATGCAACAAATATGAGTCAAACAAATTGGATTATTAAATTTAAAGAAACCGTTCTCTTTGTGTATAAGCCAGGGACTTAATACCGGTATGATTTCAATACCGGTATTATACTAGAGATTGTATACCGAAACCGATATAGTACCGAAATTGAGTCTTACCGTTACCGTTATAGTACCGAAACCGATACATTACCGAAAACCGTAATAAAATACCGGTATTATTTCGGTAT
>NW_018024181.1:0-7931 GCF_002006095.1 Pseudomyrmex gracilis
ATATTGATGCATTAATACAAATAAAATTTTTTCTTTATCATAATTAAATATTTGTTTTCTAATAATACTTAAGTGCAAAACACATTGCAATATTGCATTTGCATAAGATGAAACTTTATCGGTGTTTTGGAAACCACGAATAATCCAACCCGTACGTTTTTGAACATTTTGATGTGATTCTTGTGGTTCTTGTACAGAACTAATTACTTTTGATGAAGTCTATATGTACGGGGCACACGCGCGCAATACGGTTTAAATATGGCCGCCAATCTCCCACCACTCGTTTTTAGTTTGGTACTTCCTGGTCCATGTCCCAGGCGGCGCTGAAAACAGCATTCTCCTTCTCACAAAAGATGAGTTTGAACCCCCTGCCGCCGTGTTTTTACACGTCTGCCTGACATGACAAAACTCCAGACATTTGAGCACTGGAGCTGGTGGCCAGGCAAAAGACATGTTAATGTTTGACCACTCCACGCGGAGGCGGCTGACCTTGGCCACTTTTGTCGCTACGTCTAGTGGACATTTTGTCCACACCGCTCCAAGACGTTCCTTGCCCTCGGTCACGGAACCCAGCGTAATGTTCGACGTCTGGCAGCCTCCGAACTTGACGGAGCTCAAGCTCGCCACTAAGTAGTCGGTGGTCACTGAGTCGTCGAGCCCGGTAAGACGCAGCTCACCCTTGCGGACCGGATGACTCACGACAGCCTTCCCCTGCAGCGCGGGGGTTAAGGCCTCGGCCAGACGCACGGCCTTGGCCACGCCGTCGGGGCCCGAGATCACCACTAGAATTCCGCCTCGTGCGTCCTTTCTGATGCGGGTCTCCTCGATGCCCAGCTTAGTTAGCGAGACTTACGCTCTCGCTATGCGCATGACATCCGCGTAAAAAGCGGTCTTGCTCAAATCGTCCGGGGCGCACCGTATGGCTACCGCCGCGGCCGTTTGTCGGCGTTGGCAACGGCGACCACTTCCACTAGCAGAAGCCAGACGCTGCTGGTTCTTGCTCGGCCCCCGAATCTTCTCCGGACCCCGGGTGGCCTCCTCACCCGCTTTGCGTTTGGCAGCGCGTTTACCGCGACGTGCCACAGTTGCCCAGCTAGCTCCCCCAGAGTCAGAGGGAGCTGCCGGGCGTGTCGCGGACGTCGCTTTCTCAGAGGAAACAACCGCAGATCCCACGCTAGGAAGCCCCCTCCTATGAGCCTCGTCCTTTGTACCCTCAGCCGTCCCGGCTCTGGCAGAGGTTGGATCGCCCTCCGAAGGGTTTCCCTTTGGCGCTCGGAGCCTGGGCGGCCAACCGCCACCGTCGCTACCTAAACCCCCGGCAGGGGCTACTACGTTCAGGAGTTGATGAAGCAACTCCTATACAGTGTTGCCAAGTCAGTAGTTTTCCTACTAACTCTGGTAGTTTTGGGAAGCCGGCTAGTAGGAGAAAAATGCCGTCAGCAGATAGTAGGATTTTTTAGTAAAATTGCCAGGCTGTGTCCAGTTAAGCAAGACGGAAACGAACAAACGCGGAAAATGCAGGAAATACAGGAATTAAAATGCAGGAATAGAAATGCAGGAATTGAAATGCAGACTACTGCTACTGCGCATGCTCCGCAACAGATCAGGGAGCCACCTCCTCTTTTCTTCTTTTCTACTTTCTCGACTTCTTTCAATTCCTGCATTTCAATTCCTGTATTTCCTGCATTTTCTGCGTTTGTTCGTTCCCTCTTGCTTAACTGGACAGCCCCAAAATGCTAAGACAAATCTCAAATATCCTGCTATCCTTGTCCGATCTCCATTATATGAACGGTGTGTGAGTTCTCTCCGCGTCCGTGAGCTTCGTTGCTTCATTAATAGGTACCGCTAGTGTCGAGGGGAATTCCGTACCGCCAACTGTCGCGCCTTTCACTACAACGACAAGCCTGTACTTGTAAATTTTGTCTTTCTCTGAGTTAGCACTTCTGTTATTTTGTGGTTGCTGCTTTTATTTAAAAACGCCGCGAGAAGACGGTATGTAGTCATGGACTAAGTTTTACTAAAGAAAACTTGTTCTAGCAATTAGGACAGTAGAGAAAGGATAAAAAGGCTAAATTAAGTTTTTGATCTTACTTTATAGATTAAATTATCAACAGAACTATGCCGAAAAAGTTACCAAACACTCAGAAGTTCAGGAAAGCACGGAAAAATGATGAGACTTTGAAGGGTTGGATTAACGCTGTGCCAACTGATTGTACAAGAGCTTATTGCAAATACTGCAAATGCATTTTGAAGGCTCATTATTATCTGCTGTTAGAGCACACAAAAACCAAAAAACATATATCTGCTGCTGAGGCTTTCTCAACTCCATGTCAAATGAAGATTCTTTTTAAGCCAGCACCGAAGCTGTCTGAGAAAACAATCGAAGCTGAAGCCGGGATGGCTATGTTTGTCATCTGTCATTGTGCCCTGCGGTCAACAGATCATCTCTCTGTTCTAAAGAAAAAAATTTTTTAAACAGCTGAAGGTGTGAGTGAGATTCGCCTTGCACGCACAAAGTGCACCGGCATCATAAGAAACATCATTGCACTCCATTTTAAAGAAAAACTTAAAACTGATATGGAAGACAGTGACTATAGCTTACTGATAGATGAATCAACAGATATAGGTGTCTCAAAACAACTTGGTGTCGCCATTATTTATTTTTCAAAGGAGCAAGACACAGTTGTATCTACCTTTCTTCAGGTTCATCACATAGAGACAGCGGATGCAGCCTCTATTACCGAAGATGTCAAAGAAATTCTACAAAAATACGGCCTAAATCCTTTAAAAATGCGTGGTATTGGATCGGACAATGCGTCAGTCATGACAGGTAAGTGTGCTTTAATAACCAATGTAGTGGTGAGCAATAACAGGTGAAAGATCTATTACGACTATACTTCGCGCGACCCCGCATAGAGTATCGACGATGCAATTATTCTTGTGCTGGAACTGCTATTTTAAATTTATGTTACATTCTCGTGGTTGAATTTCTGAATACTTTCCTTCTTCCGCAGAAATCAATTCGGGCGTGTACCAAAGATTAAAGTCAGAAATTTCTCATTTAATCCTAATCCGTTGTGTCTGCCACTCTATCCAACTAGCTGTCTCTGCTGCAGTAAAGGAGAGAATGCCACCGCATTCGGAATATCTTGTCAATGATACCTATTCATGGTTTTCAAGGTAAGTGTCATGATTTGAGAAAATAGTTTATTTCATTTTCCTTCATCAACTTTGATTCATGTTCAGATCAGCTGACTGTCAAGCAGGTTACCAAGCGTTGTACAATTGCTTAAATGATGGTGCGGATCCATTGAAGATCTTTAGAGTGGCTGAAACGCGCTGGCTGTCTATCCACCAGGCAGTAAAGCGCATTCTGAGTCAATGACAAGAACTAGGAATGCACTTTGAGCTGTGGAAAGTGAAAGACAAGTGCTACAAGGCAGATGTCTTTTTGCAAATGTACGGCGATGAACTATATCTGCTCTTCTTGGAGCCGCTTTTGGATGAGGCCCAAAAAGTGATGATGGAGTTCTTTTTTTCTTTTTTTGCCACTTGCTTGCTTAGGAGATAATGCCATAGTGCAGTAAAGTAATAAACGCTATCGTTTGTTCTGTTCTACAGGCAAACAAAGTCTTTCAGTCAAATGAAGCTGATCCAGTGAAGCTTCTCAAATCTCTGACTCTTCTCATCCAAGGGATAGCAAAAATAATAGGTGTTACAGGATGCAAAGAAAATCTACTAAAAGTAAACATTAAGAATCATTTGCATCCTAGACCAATGCTAGGTTTTGCATTTGAAAATCGGATGAGAGAAATCCGCCAAAGTGGATCGCTCAAAGTCGAGAATGAAATCAAGATCAGGAAGATCTGCATAAACTTTGCTATCGCTCTTGTGTCTCAACTGCAGCAACGACTGCCCGACAATGTCGAGGTTCTTCAGAATGTGGCCTTGCTATCACTTGAGAAGTGCCTACGTACAGTAAAGTCTCCCCTGATTCCTTTGGCTGAACTTATGAAAGTTCCTCCCGATATTATTTCTAAAATAGAAATACAGTGGTTTAAAATCTCCTTTGTGCAATGGGAGAATATAAAGAAAACTGTGCTTTTCTGGGCATAAGTATTACACTACAAAGATGCTGAAGAAGAAAATTCATTCCAAGAACTGGCAAACTTTGCTATTAGTTGTTTAGTGCTGCCTTGGTCTAACGCTGAAATTGAGCGGGGATTTAGTCACATAAATATTATGAAATCCCCGCACAGGAACAGGCTACACGACAATACTCTTAATGCTACTCTGACTATCCGAGCCGGTCTCCGTCGGATGAAAACCTGCTGCCATGAATACGTATTTCCGGACTCAGTCCTTTCTCAGATTGGCACCATGGCAGCTTATGCCACTGCCATTGTCACCCAGTCTACGTCTACTTGTGAGAACAATATCTTGGAGGTAAAGCCACTTTGCTTGGAGACTTACGAGAAGGACGTTAATGATGTCCTCCCCTTCGATCTCTTGTAGAAGTTTGTAAATCTTAATCAAAGGATTGTAAACAAAGTTTTGTTACGTTTTGTAAACAGTTTTATAAGTTTGTAAAGCTGAAATTAAAAAAAAAAGAACAATTATTGCAAAAGAAATATTGCATTTTTGCAGTTTTATTTCCATAATTGCGCCACAAACACACTTCGTTCATTCCGGCGCTATATTTTAAAATTTTTCCGGGTCTAGTAGGATTCTAGTAGGATTCACAGCGTCATCTAGTAGGGGCGGAGTCGGTGAAGTTGGCAACACTGCTCCTATACCTCCCCGAGCTGGCGCTCAATAGCCGCGACGCAACTCTGGAGCGCGCCGTCTTCGCCGCCAGTGTCCGGAACAATTCGAAGGCCGTCCAGAATCTTGATAGTCTCGCTAACTTTTGGCCGAACCGCCGGCGGGATGACCATCCTAGAAGGAAGAACTCCCACTGCCACGACCGACAGGCCTTTAAGGACGTCCGTCTGGACGGATACCTCACGACCTGTCTTTTTCGCCACCGTACGGAGGAAACCGCCGTGACCTGCTGCTCAAATTGTTGGCGGAGGTCGTCCATCTCCCGTCGGAGAATACGGTTCTTTGCTTCCAATTGCCAAAGCTGACCACCATGTTTTGCGGCCTGTTTCTCCGCGTGTCTCACTCGCAAGCGTAACCCCACGTCATAGGTCCCTGCAACACATAGCGCCAGAACTTCGGCTGCTCTTTTCACAGACGCCGCGGAGTTTTTAAAATCGCAGATAAAACCTCCTTGCAGCCGCTTGCACCGGATGACGTGATCACAAACTTTCTTTTCTCCGTACGGACAAATTCTACAATGTCCGACGGAGACATACTTTCGAGGAGAACGGAGGAATCCTCTTGTTTCTTCTGCTTTGCTCTGGCCGACTTGTCGGCAGGAGACGGCTGCGTCGCTTCCCCGTTGGAGTCTCTAGCCGACATACTGCGGTCATCCTCCTCCGAGCTAACCAGCACGACAGGAGTCGTGCGGCGTCTTGTAAAACCCGATTTCATCGCCACCTTTCGACGCTTAGACCAACTTTGACCGAAACTGGGGGTAGAGTCATTAAAAGAAAAAACCTCTACTGCGGAAGAATCCTTGTTCTTCCTGGCCGAGACCGCGCTACGGAGGAAAGAATTCCTCTTCGCGGCGCGACTTTCTTCCTCCTGGGACACAACCTCCACCTCGCTTGCAGAGATCTTGCTCTGAGACTCCGCGCTTGGCGCCATAGCGCCAGAGATATTCGGGGCTCTCACCCAGAATCTGCTACTATCCGCAGTAGCATTAGAGATCACGGAGCCTGCGTCGCACTCCGTGGCCAACCCTTTGCCGGATATCGACCGAGCGGGGGCAGGGCTATCATTACCGAACTGCCGGGACCTAGGACTCCGAAATCCTTGATCCGGTAAGGTTGCTTTCTTATTAGAACGGTCTATGGTTGTTTGTAATAGGGTGGTTTTCTGTCCGGGTTTCCTTCCTTTAGACCGGCTCCTCCACTGGAGTAACGAGCCCGGCCGGCCGTGGACACTTCTCTTAGTTTGGTGTGTCATGGAAGTCCTGTCCGGCAAGGAAAACCCTGCCAGAAACCGAAGTTCCCGCCGGCATAGCCTTTCCAATCACTCCCACGCTCAAGCCCGGGCTCTACGACAAGGGGGGAGTATCCAAACTTGCTTGGAAAAAATGATACAGGCCTCATCTCCATTTAAAGAGAGAAGCCTCTATCCCGATGTCTCCCCCTATTTTCCTACGCCGAGAAGAAATCCTAATACACTACCTCAATCACCAGAACAGTTTATAGTGAAGCGATGCAGTGCTCTCACTCAGCGGACGCCTGTACTGATGGCCAGACCAGTGTTGCTAGGTCGGGCCGGCCAGCACTAAGAGCACCGAAGTGGTGGGGGCACGCATACAGCGAGAACCGCCGTCCGTGTGCGTGACGTCACGCTCGGCTGTTCGGCTCGTGAAAGAATGCAGACATACTATGTTCTGCCTCGCTTCCACCCGTAATGCGAGACACTGAGGCTAGAAAGCAATGTTTCGTTGCGTGCTTGTAGCGTATGACAATGGGTGCGTTCAGACAACTCAACAGTTGCACAACGGTTGAGAGATAATCACTTCTGATTGGATCATACTTTTGGAACCGCAACAAATTTTGAAGAATAGTCCTATCATAAGTGATGATCTTTCAACCGTTGAGTTGTTTCAACGCACTCAATATGACAACGCAAAATGCTTTTCCATGACTTACAATCTTGGAAAAAGTAGATAATATTATTAATAAGGATGAGTCAAACATCACCAAATGCATTTATTATTACATTTTTATTAATTTTTAGTAAAAATTAACTGCAATAATTTTAAAGTTTTTAGATTATTTGTAGATTAGTGAAAAATATTAAATATATATATAAACTATAGAATTAGTATTCATAAATTTTCTATATTTATAATTTGTAAATCACACGAAAAGAATCTACATTTTACAGTTGCATAATTCTAAAGTATTTAATTCATATGAATATAATGTATTAATTAATTGAATTTCGTATAATATGAATTAAATATTTTGAGATTATATGTCTGAAAAAAGTAGATTCTTGTTATAATTTACACAACAAAAATATATATAAAAAAAGAACACTAATAACTTCCAATATTCAAAAAACTTTTGAATTCTTTTTAGTTAAATCATATGTAATAATTCCTAAAAAATATGCATCTTGAAATGTTTTATTATTATCTATAATATTACAAACTTTTTCCAAGACTGGAAATGTCGGAAAAAAATGTAATATATAAATATTGTACGTCTTTTAAATAAACCTTGTGTGTAAAGATTGATTTTGTTTAGACATAAGTTACATAAAAACATTGAAGTTCAATGTTCTATGATATTTAATATAAGCTTTCAAATTCTTTCTTTACAAATTGTCTAATATATAAGTCATCTCATATTAGATTATAACGTCGGTCGGCAGCAAAACTGACAGTTTCGATGTGTTTACTGTAGACACATGGACGTGCGACGTTGTACGTTTGTCGCTCGTTTCATACATCGAGATTTCCATGTTGGTGACATCGCAATTTGTNGAATCAATTGACAACAATGTAATTTTTCAAAATACATGAAATGTCATGCGTTTTCCCATAGGAAATGAACTTAAAATATTAAATAAATTTTGCTACAGAGATCTTTTATGTTACAATATAAAACATTTTCGCAACAATTATATAATACAAGTTTTATGCAATTGTTATAAGGTGCTTGTATAAGGTTAAACAATATGTTTAATTATATGTTTTAGAGTTATATGTTTGTTTATGTAATTCTCGTTTGAGTTATCGATCGGTTTAAAATGCTTATTGTAAGGTTATCGGGGCTACTGGAATCCGACACGAGGATCCA
>NW_018024182.1:0-1161 GCF_002006095.1 Pseudomyrmex gracilis
AAACACAGACTGGATAACAATACATGATACAAAGATACAAAAGTGCAATTGGCTTAGAAATGCTAAAAATGTATATATATGTTTTGCAGAAAAAATCAAATAAAATGTATATACTATATACGTTTGCTATTGCATTTACAAAAAGTAGTGAAATCACTCTAAAAAAAGTCTTTACGAGAGAAAAAACCATACGCCAAGTACATAAAAACTATCCAAATATACAAACAATTTATTACATAAGTCTTTTTTTGTATAAATAAAAAACACAGACAATCAACGCAATTAGCCAAGTACTGTACTCAAGACTGTAGACCCCATAAAACGGAATTAAAACAAAAGTACAAAAGTAAAGTACCAAAACTTGGCGTGCCCGGACTGTATATATATATATATATACATATATTGTATATACGAGTCATAATAACACAAGAAAGCATTTCAACGATGAATACGTAAGTGAATAAATTAATAAATCAATACTAACGTATTGGCATTTATATCATTTATGATATTTTAGAATTTCTAAAGTAACATTATATCACATTATATCACATTAGATAAGTGTTGTTATCTTGTTTTAACTACAAAAAATATAAAGAAAAAAAATATAATAATAATAAAAATTATAATAAGATATAATAAAATATAATAAAATATACTATATGTATACTAATAAAGTGTATAATAAAGTGTATAATAAGTGTATAATACGTGTATATTAATAAAATATACTAAGATATATGTTGTGACGTAACACGTTTTGTGTTCGTCACAAGGACATAATCCCGGCCGGCACAGGAGGCGGTGAGCTCGCGTCTTCCATTATTTAAACGAGAGCAGCTCGTTAGGGCGCGTGGCGCCGGCGAATGTGCTCAATTTGGCGAAGGCGCGTGGCGTCTATATGTTGTACATACATGGCAACTGTTTAATGTGTTATAATGTATGCTAATTCATTGTTTATATTATTTTTAGCGTTTTANACGATGCAATTACGTCAGTACTGTTATTTTTGTACGCCGCGACTAATTGCCAGTTATTCTCCGTGCAGGGAGAGAGAGAGCGTAGCTCACAGCGCCTAACGTTGGACGAAGAGGAACAACGAATAGAAGATAGAGACGAGTAGCACACAGGAGCGTAAGGGCTCCACAGGCGCGAGGCGTT
>NW_018024182.1:2698-3885 GCF_002006095.1 Pseudomyrmex gracilis
AATATTTTCTTCGCTCTCTTGCCGTAACACGGTCGCAACAATCCGGGCGAAATCCCGCTCATTACTCGTGCGCGTAATGTTTTCATTTTTTTTCCTTCTTGTTTTTGTATTTGATTGTATCGTATCTTTGTGTCGCGTTTATTAGTTATTATCATTTCCGAGCGTGTAATTTANAAATACGGAATACCATTTCTTTATTTTATCCGGCATATTAAAAGTGCAATTGCGAATCGCGCCGAAATCCGTGGCCATCGGATCGCGACCTTGCGTTAAGTCTATTGTCTAGTACGCGCGACACCATGACCGCGCTGCGCTCGCGCGCCGTGCCCGGCGTCTTGCATGCGATGGCACATTCCTCCACAAAGATGGAGGAATGTGCCATCCTAACCCCTGCGGTCATCTCCGTGCTACACTAGACTATTGAATATCTTTCAAAAACTCTTCTTCTGATATTTCGTTTCGAGTCTCCCTGCATTCTTTCAATACATATGTAATACTTTCTATTTTTTCCCTACATACTCTACACTTCCAATTCTCATCTTTCAACCAATGTTGGTTCCCTTGCATTTNGTTTCNACACCTGAATCTTGCAATCATTATTCTCTCCTTTTTTCTTCTCTTTCTTCTCAAATATACCGGTAATTCTTCCGTTACTACGTTTTTATAGCTGTCATTGTATCTTGATTCCTCTATTTTCTTTCTTCTTTCCTCCTTATTCTTCCTTTTTATTTCTCCGACTATTTCTTTCATTATTTCCTTTGTCTCTTCCCTCTCTTTCTTCGCTTTCATCTCCTCTTTACTGATGCCCGCTTCCCTGAACACCTCTTGTCTCCACCTTTTCCATTTGCTTACCTCTCCTCTTCTTCCCTCCTTCTCTATTTTTTTCATACACTCTACTATTATCGTCTTTTCCAACTGACGTGTCTCTTCTTTGTACTTTACCGCTCTTGGAATGGCTTCTATTCTTATTTCCTTCATTTTTGTCTCTTTTTTTATAATGTAGTTTGGCGTTCCCCTGTCTAATCCTAAGATCTCCTTCATGTATTTTCTTGTTATTTTGTCTAGTCTTTCTTTTTTTTTCTATCCCCCTATTTCCGCCCCATACAGCGCCACGCTTCCCACCAACGCATTAAACATCTTCACTCTTCTCACGAAGTCTTCTTGAAATAGTCTTTCTCCAATGCTCC
>NW_018024182.1:5100-6837 GCF_002006095.1 Pseudomyrmex gracilis
TCTTTTTATATTTATTTATTCTATATTTATTTCTATGCTTTCTTTCTATATTTATTTATGTATTTCCCTGCTTCTTTCTCTGTTTTTATGGATCTTATTTTTTCTTCTTCCTCTATTTTGCTTCTTCCTTTCCTCATTGCACCATTTTTTATCCCTTCATCTATTTTTTCTCTCTTCTTTCTATATTTATTTATGTATTTCCATGCTTCTTTTTCTGTTCTTATGGATCTTATTTTTTCTTCTTCCTCCATTTCATGCTTTTTCCTTTCCTCATTGCACCATTTTCTATATTCCCTCCTTTTTTCTACATATTCCTCTGTTTATCTTGTCTTTTTTTAACTTTCTTAGATCTTTCCGTAACTCTCTTTTTTTCTTTTTCCACTTCTTACTATACCATTCCTTTCTTTCTAGTTTCCACGGCATCACCCTCTTCTTTACTCTCATTATTGAATTTTTTACCTTTTTCTTAGTTTCTAAATCTCCTCACTGCTTTCTTTTGTACATATCCATCTCTCACACTTCTCATGATACTGTTCTATTCTTTCTTGTGTCCGCACGCTTCTTTCCACTTCTACATGTTCCTTTCTTTTTGTCTTCTTTTTACTCTGCTCTTCTAATTCCACTTCCAATAGAACATGGTCTGATTCTGTTCTGTTTTCTTTCTCCACTTTTTNAATCTTTTCTATTGCTTTTTCATTCGTTACAACGTAATTAATCACTGATNAACCTCGTTCTCCTATATACGTCCACTCCCCTTTCTTGTCAAAACTCCCGTTCAATATCATCCACCCTCTTTCTTTTAGCTTATTTTTCATTATCCTCCCTTCTNTGTTTATCACCTTGTCTCATGATCTTGTCTCCTTATCTTCTCTTTTTACCCATTCCTATCGGTCTTCTCTCCTTTCCCGTCCTTGCGTTGTAGTCACCTCCTATTATTAGATATCCTTTCTCTTCTTCCTTTATTTCCTCCATCAAACTATCTAATGTTTCCCCTACATTTTGGCTATATACTGTAATTATTCTCCACCTATTTTTGTTATGCGTAATGCATAGCTCCATTGCTCTGTTATTTATTTCTTTTATTTTTACTCCTTCCAATTCTTTACTTACTGCCATTGCAATTCCTTCTTTGACTCTTCCCCTCTCAAACTCTTTTGTCGCCGGAATACAATTCCATATAAACTTGCTCGGCATTTTCGTGCTTACTTTCCTCCATGCTTCTTCCTTCATCCACGTCTCTGTTAGGTCTATAATATCAAACTTTCCTAAATACTCCCACGTTTCTTCGCACTTATTTGCTACTCCCGCTATATTCCAGAAACATATTTTTAATCCTCTTTCTTCCTCTTCCTCTTCTTCCTTCTCACTATCTTGTGTGGCATGCTCTCAGTNTNTCCTTCCTCTTCTTTCTTCCTCCAGATTTTTCCTGTCCTCTCGTTCCATCTATACCACTTTCTCTTCAGGCTAATTTTCATGTAGCCTACTTTTATTTTATCATCTTTTCTTTTTCCTTTCTCGCCATTTTTCTTAATTTCTGCTGTATTTCTCTTTCTTTTTTGTTAGATCATCCTCTATTATTACACCTTTTTCCAACTCTGTTTTCTTGCGCATAATTTCCCTTTTTTGCTCCCAATTGTCTAGCTCTGCAACCAGTATGTTTTTACTATCGTTTATTCTTATTTTGCTTACCTTTTTCACTTCTACATCCACTTTCAGGGTCTCTCTTATGAATTCCTT
>NW_018024182.1:7898-9631 GCF_002006095.1 Pseudomyrmex gracilis
GGCTAATTAACCCACTATTTCACTCTTCCGGAATCCCGCCTTCTTTCCATATTTTATTAATCAGTTTTAGGAACACTTCTCCTATTTCCTGCGGCATCAGTCTCCACGCTTNGCTCTCTATCCCATTCTCTCCCAGTACCTTCCTTTTTTTCAGTTTCCTTAAATGTTTTGCTAATTCTTCCTTTGTTATCTCTTCCTTTTCCTCCTCCTTGTTGCTCCTTCCCATTTTGTCCTGTTTTTTCTTTTTCCTCCTCTTCCTCCAACACCACTCTTTTCTTTGTTCCTCCCAGTAGTTCCATGAAATGCGCGCTCCATCTATGCATATCTATCCCTTCATCTATTTTTTCTCTCNTCTTTTTATATTTATTTATTCTATATTTATTTCTATGCTTTCTTTCTATATTTATTTATGTATTTCCCTGCTTCTTTCTCTGTTTTTATGGATCTTATTTTTTCTTCTTCCTCTATTTTGCTTCTTCCTTTCCTCATTGCACCATTTTTTATCCCTTCATCAATCTTTCTATAGTTATTTATGTATTTCCATGCTTCTTTTTCTGTTCTTATGGATCTTATTTTTTCTTCTTCCTCCATTTCGTGCTTTTTCCTTTCCTCATTGCACCATTTTCTATATTCCCTCCTTTTTTCTACATATTCCTCTCTGTTTATCTTGTCTTTTTTTAACTTTCTTAGATCTTTCCGTAACTCTCTTTTTTTCTTTTTCCACTTCTTACTATACCATTCCTTTCTTCCTAGTTTCCACGGCATCACCCTCTTCTTTACTCTCATTATTGAATTTTTTACCTTTTTCTTAATTTCTAAATCTCCTCATTGCTTTCTTTTGTACATATCCATCCCTCACACTTCTCATAATACTGTTCTATTCCTTCTTGTGTCCGCACGCTCCTTTCCACTTCTACATGTTCCTTTCTTTTTGTCTTCTTTTTACTCTCCCCTTCTAATTCCACTTCCAATGGAACATGGTCTGATTCTGTTCTGTTTTCTTTCTCCACTTTTTTAACCTCTTCTATTGCTTTTTCATTCGTTACAACGTAATTAATCACTGATGAACCTCGTTCTCCTATATACGTCCACTCTCCTTTCTTGTCAAAACTCCCGTTCAATATCATCCATCCTCTTTCTTTTAGCTTGTTTATCATTATCCTCCCTTCTCTGTTTATCACCTTGTCTCTTGATCTTGTCTCCTTATCTTCTCTTTTTACCCATTCCTATTGGTCTTCTCTCCTTTCCCGTCCTTGCGTTGTAGTCACCTCCTATTATTAGATATCCTTTTTCTTCTTCCTTTATTTCCTCCATCAAACTATCTAATGTTTCCCCTACATTTTGGCTATATACTGTAATTATTCTCCACCTATTTTTGTTATGCGTAATGCATAGCTCCATTGCTCTGTTATTTATTTCTTTTATTTTTACTCCTTCCAATCCTTTACTTACTGTCATTGCAATTCCTTCTTTGACTCTTCCCTTCTCAAACTCTTTTGTCGCCGGAATACAATTCCATATAAACTTGCTCGGCATTTTCGTGCTTACTTTCCTCCATGCTTCTTCTTTCATCCACGTCTCTGTTAGGCCTATAATATCAAACTTTTCTAAATACTCCCACGTTTCTTCGCACTTATTTGCTACTCCCGCTATATTCCAGAAACATATTTTTAATCCTCTTTCTTCCTCTTCCTCTTCTTCCTTCTCACTATCTTGTGTGGCATGCTCTCAGT
>NW_018024183.1:0-5736 GCF_002006095.1 Pseudomyrmex gracilis
TTGAGCGGATTCCCTCCCAATTAGGCGTCAGAATCGGGACCACTTTCTCCATTCGCGCGCTATGAAGTTCGATCTCCTTACTCTTACTTCGTGGGACTAGCTTTGTAGGTCCACTGAGCCAAAAGAGTTAAAGAGCACCAAACCTAGTGTAGTGTAGTATATAGAAGTCTGTGATATGCACCAGTGATGTAAGATCTTGCAGGCTAGCACCAAGAGCACCGAGGTGGTGGGAGCCACTGGGAGTACGCATACAAGCGAGAACCGTCGTCCGTGTGCGTGACGTCACGCTCGGCTGTTCGGCTCGTTAAAGAGCGCAGACATACTATGTTCTGCCTCGCTTCCACCAAGCTCGCTACGCGAGCAAGACACTGAGGCTAGAAAGCAATGTTTCGTTACGCGCTTGTAGCATATGACAATATGACAACAAAACTTGCTTTTCCATGACTTACAATCTTAGAAAAAGTAGATAATATTATTGATGTTAGTAAAACATCTCAAAATGCATTATACTTTTTTAGAAATTATTACATACGAGTTAACTGGAAGAATTTAAAAGTTTTTTGAATATTGAAAGTTATTAGTGTTCTTTTTTTATATATATTTTTGTTTTGTAAATTATGACAAGAGAGAGAGAATCTACATTTTTCAGACATATAATCTCAAAATATTTAGTTTATATTATACAAAATTCACACACACAATTAATATATTATATTTATATAATATAAATTAAATACTTTAGGATTGTGCATCTGTAAAATGTAGATTCTTTTCGTGATTTACAAATTAAAAATATAGAAAAATTAATAATACTACTAATATAGTTTTTATATATACATATATATGTATGTATATTAAATGTTTTTCAATAATCTAAAAATTATCTAAAAACTTTAAAATTATCGCAGTTAACATTTAATAAGACTTACTAACAATGTAATAACAAATGCATCTTGAGATGTTTACCACATCTTTATCAATAATATTGTCTATTTTTTCTAAGATTGTAAGTCATGGAAAAGTATTTTTTGTTGTCATATTGTCATAGACTACAAGCGCGTAACGAAACATTGCTTTCTAGCCTCAGTCCCCATGTTCAGCAGACTGAGCAGATCAGTGAGCGCTTAGTGATTCTTCAATATGATTGGTTTCTACACTTAGATCCAGCGAAGATCTAAAGGCAAGATTCAATCATATTAAAGAATCACTAAGCGTTCACTGATATGCTCAGTCTGCTGAACGTGGCCAATGTCTTGCTCGCGTAGCGGGCTTGGTGGAAGCGAGGCAGAACATACCTAGTATGTCTGCGCTCTTTTACGAGCCGAACAGCCGAGTGTGACGTCACGTACACGGACGGCGGTTCTCGCTTGTATGCGTGCTCCCAGTGGCTCCCACCACTTCGGTGCTCCAATTCGACTCTGAGACTGCGCATGCGACACATCGTGCTTCCTGCATCCCGTCCTTCACAGCCTTTTAGTTGCGCTTTTGCAAGTATTTTCCTTTCTTACTGCTTTTACACGCACTTATTACAAGTAAGTACGTACTACTGTTTAATACTACCCGCTTTCTTAAACCTAGTAGCGTCGGTTTGCCCTTGTTGGTGCTGTCCGCTGGGCACACGGCCTGTGGCCGCCATTTTTCAGATTTAACGGCCAAGTAACCTCACTTGTTAGCTTTTGCAAAGCTACTTTCTCGGCTGGTTTTGCGTCATGGACGATAGTTTTGATCGGGGGATTACTCCTCGGAAGCCTCCACTTCCTGCGGAAGATTCTCCCTCGGGCGGCAAAGAGCAGGAGTCTGCCGGGACTTCCCCTCATTGCGGCCCGCCCCCCCCCCTCTAGAGCAAAGAAAAGACAGGCCTCTGAGCAGACTTCAGCGGGGGAAAAACGCATCTTCTCCCCCTTTTCCGATACTCAACTCGCTCTACGTGCCAACAGATACCTGCCGGACTTCACTGGGCCATATTTGGTGCATGTGGAGTGTGGAGGGTCCGGACAAGCGTTTCGTGGTGGTAAGGACGGTGCCGGTTCTAACCTGTTTGCCGACACTGCCAATACTCTTAGTGTTCTCGGCCTAGGTAAAAGGCTAAACACGTTGCTTTATGACCTGTTCCAGGAGGCGTATGACCTTCGGTCCATAGGGAGAAACAAGTTTTCAGTAGTTTTCACGTCTGGAAAGATAGCGAACAGTTTCGTTGAGTCTTTTTCATCGGTCGGCGACAAAATTACTTCCTCGGACAGCTGGATTGCCTTTGTTCCCAGCTTTAGGGTGGTCAAACAGTATGTTCTTCGTAGAGTAAATGACGATGATACAGCAGAGGAGGTTCTTGCTAGTATTCGGCCCCCTCCGGGTTGGGGTCGTTCCTGGACACCTCCGTTTGAGGCTGTAAGATTGCAAAGACGTGTTCCAGGAGGGGGTGGTAACGCCTCCCCCCCCGACCTTGGTAAGCACAAATACCTACTTACTTCGTTTTAGATCTTCGTGTGTTCCTCAGTCTTGTATATACATGGGCAAAAGGGTGTTTCTACACCCCTATGTCTATAAGGTTAGAAGGTGTGGGTTCTGCCAAAGACTGGGACATACCTCGGTATCCTGTAAACAATCCAAAGGAGGCAAACAGTTTTGTGAACGGTGTGGCAAGACCGGCCATAGTGACTCTGATTGCCTCAGCAACGACTTTGAGTGTGTCAACTGCATACGACTCAAGCTCGGAAACGCCAACCACCAGGCGTCTGACCCCAAGTGCCCTGCGTTCCTGAGACATAAGAATATACACAGAATCATGGCTCAGAAGGAAGTCTCCTTCAAAGAGGCTTCCTTGCTCTGTGACAAGGGTGGAGATGGTGGTCGCGGGTGGAGTGTTACTCCACCTTACCAATCTCCTCCAGTTCCGCTTCCCACTCTCGGTGAGTTTATCCCAAAAGGAGTCTTTCAGTTTAACGCTCCTAAAAAATCGAATAAGACCACCGGCGAGTGTACGCCCGGTGCGAGTCTTCCCGGGCTACCTACGCCGCCGGGCGGTAATCAGTCGGCCTCCAAAGACCTACTCTTTCCTCCTCTACCTCTTGCAAAAAACAATAATACCGTTCAGGTAGAAAAAATTACCGTTAAGCCGGTTCCTCAAGTCAGAAGCAGTGACAACATTCCTGGCTTAAAAACCTGTAAACCAACCTACTATTACCAAAGATCTTCTTCTCAAGGTTCAACAAAACCTTTCGTGTAATCCCAAATTCGGTATCTCTCTTCTAGATAAAGATCTAGAAATAATTCTCAAATCTGCGTTTAGTGCAGTAATTTTGTAATATCATTTAACATAAATCTGCATCATCTTTCAGAACCATTTCAGCTTTCCTGCTAAACGTCGTACTCTCTAAACTCTCTTCTCACAATGCAACAGAACTTAAACTTTAAATCTTTGAATTTTATGCAGTGGAACTGTCGTTCCTTGATTCGTAAGCTAGACATCGTCAAGTTCTTATTACAGGAAAGCTGTATCCATGTCGCCGCGTTCTGCGAAACGTATATGGATCGGTCTTCCATTGTAACTTTACCTAATCATGAAATTGTGTCAATGGATAGAAATAGACAGGGTGGTGGTGTTGCTCTGGCTATTGCTAAACATATAAAGTTTCAACTTGTCACAGATATCGACATCATTCAGTTGTGCTCACGCAATTACGTGGAATTTATCGCGGCAAAACTGTTGTTACCCAACAATCAGTTTGTACACGTTTTTTCGGTGTACAGCCCGCCTCGTAGGTCTGACACGTACACTAAAGCAAACTTCTTGTTATCATTCTTTCAGTTGTGTTCCAGGTATGAGCATTCAATTATCTGTGGCGACTTCAACGGAAAAAGCCCCTTGTGAAGTAGTTTTCATTGTAGCAACTACGAGGGGAAAAAAATAGAAAATGCAGTCGTGAACTCGTCCTGGGTTGTGCTCAATAACGGTGAACGCACCTGGTCTTCGTTAGATCTCTCACGACAGTCCGCTCTGGACCTTACAATCGTATCTGGCAGTCTTGTAAACTATTGTCAGTGGAGGGTATCAGATTATCACCATGGCAGTGATCATTATCCCATACTCACCACCATTCACGGTAGGTTTGAGGGCAAAATACTCTGTCGTCCGTACATCTCGGTTAGAGACGTTGACTGGAACGTGTTCCAGGAACGCTGTAGAGAACTCCTCGTTGGTGAGCAGTGTACTAGCTCTAGCTCTTCCTCTAATCCCAACGAATCTTACGATCTTCTCGTGGAGTTAGTTCTCAACGCTCTCACTGATTCTGGTGCAAAAATCATTACGTCGACCAACCCATCTCGCAAACCTCCCACCCCCTGGTGGGATAATTCTTGCTCCCAGGAAGTTCGCCGAAAAAGGCTCGCCTTTTCTTCGTTCAAGCAACACCCAAGTCTGGTCAATCTGAACACGTACTGTGCTGTCACTAAAGAAGTTGCTAGCTTCTTGCGTAAAAAGAAACATGCAGCTTTTAAATCGTTTTGTGAATCTCTCCATGCCAACTCTGACATAGGGTCTGTGTGGAGCACGGTTAAAGCGTTTGCACATGCAAGAAATTACTCCCGTGGGGGCGGAAATCGTAATAACGTTGACTTGGATGGCCTTCTTAAAACCTTTGATAAAATTGCTTCTTTGTGTGTTTTAGAAGTTCCAGATCACACGAATCTGCTTAACAGTGTTCCCAGCTACAACGAGACACTGAGCAATACCTTCTTAGATTCATCGATTCGCTGGGATGAGTACTGGGCCGTGATTGAGACACTCAAAGTTAAGTCTGCCCCCGGTCCCGACTTAATCTCCAACAATATTATCTCTCATTTTCCGNCTGAGATACATCAACGGGTTCTCACCTTGTACAACTCTATGTTAGACAGAGGCACTTTTCCGGATCAGTGGAAAAATTACTTCGTTATATTTATCCCTAAACCGGAAAAAAAAGGTGCGTACCGCCCTATATCTCTTGCTAGTAACATGTTAAAAGTCCTAGAAAAGATTTTACAAAGACGTTTGGAATGGTGGTCCGAAAATAACAATATCGTTCCAAGATTTCAGTTTGGCTTTCGGCGAGGCCTATCCTGCGTAGATAACCTTGCTGTATTCACGTCAAACATTAAAAGGGCCAATAACAATCGTCAGATTACCGGGGCAGTTTTTCTTGATGTGGAAGGCGCCTTCGACAACGTTGTCCCGCCTGTTCTGCTTGCTATTCTCACTCGTCTCGGACTCCCTAAAAGAATTGTAAGCTTTGTGTCGTTTGTTATTTCTCATAGGATCCTTGAGGGGTTCGCTTCGGGAGTTCCACTTCAACGTAGGGAAACCTCGAGAGGCGTCCTTCAGGGGTCGGTTTTAAGCCCCATGTTGTTCAGTATATACCTTTCCTTCGTCGAGATGTGCCTACCTCTCCCCCCATACAGCACAGTTCATTGCAGCTATATTGCAGCAACGTTGCAACATTGCAAATTGCAATGCAACATTACAAAGACATTGCAGAGATATAAATCCGCAAAATATTAGCACACTTGTAGCAACATAACAGTAATATTTTAGAATCATTGCAAAATCGAAATTTTGTAATGTAAAATAATTATATATCTTAGTAATAAAATATTAGAATAAAATAATTTTTGATAATATTTTATTGTATATAAAAAATGTGATAACAATGAAAATATATACTATTTAATTAATCGCCGTTATAAGAAATGATAGAAATAATA
>NW_018024183.1:6001-7849 GCF_002006095.1 Pseudomyrmex gracilis
CACCATAGAAATTGACCAATCACAAACAAATCACGGAAGAATAATCGATTGTGATTGGTCAATTTCTTACGGCTTACGACTGTATTGTAGACAACGCCTAAAGGCGCTCTACTCACCAAGAGAACATCTCTCACCGAGCACGTATAGTCGTCCTACGCTGCCTACCTATGCAGTCAAAAAGTTAAATCGTATCGTCCAGTTACTTGCGATTCTGAACTGAGAGGTAACATAATTATAATGCATGTAGTACGTATAATAATGATGTAGTAGATACTTTAGAGTAAGATATTGGCCTAGTTTTCATCGTATGTGTATATATTGATAGATATGAAAGATATTATCAGTAACAAGTACAATAATCATAGAAAAATCAATCTTTTTTTACATTGTGCTTGTTATTGATAATATTTTTTACATCTATCACTCCTTTATATATAGTAATCTGAGCAGTAAAGCCTCTTGCACAATGGACGGAATAGCGATAGCGATAGAAATAACAAAAGTTTTAAAGAGTTTATATTTAAAAATAAAGGTAGGAACAGCGGAATCTAACATACAAAAATACACATGTATCAATGCAGATCAGAAAATCGGAATAAGCAATAGCGATAAAATTTTTGACAAGTTGGAATTTTGTGTTAAAAACTGTGTTATTTCTATTGCTATCGCTATTCCTTTCATTGTGCAAGGGGCTTAAATACAACATTCAATTGATAATAAAAAGCTTTTAATTATATTTAGCTTCTATCTTTATCTTTCATTAGTAATGATCTAACCTAACNCTATATTCACTGATCTAAACTATATAATTTAAGTAAATATTTTTAAGATTTAATTAAATTACATATTTTTGCATCAAATATTTTTACAGATTGAACTACAATATATAGACAAAATTACTTTGTGTTGATACTTGTGTTACTGATGTGCTTAAACTTATATGTAATTCTAATATTCATAATTATATATCTAATATTAATAATAAACATGTCTAATGTATTTAAACGTAAAACATCTGTTTCCAAACGTCATATTAGGAGAATTATTGAAGATGAAACTAACATTGATATGGCAGGATCATCTACACAAATTCAAATCAAACTATCACCTGCTACCAATAAATCTTTTAAAGATAATTGTTTAAATTTGCATAAGTTGAATAATATNAATGTTCTTGCGTTCAATGAAAATATCACTAATGAAGCCGAAATTGACATTTCTGAAAATGAAAGTTGTTATTTACAATGTCAAAATAAAAATAACAGTGATATGCAAATAGATTGTGATCATGATAATTATATTGACAATCCCACCACAGAAAGTAAAAGTAGATCAGCTCACAGTGATGCTGATGATGATAATAAATTTAAAAATGATATAGCAGTATGGGCTTTATCATATAATATTAATCATAATGCATGTAATGCATTGATGAAAATTTTGCGACAACATACATCATGTAACTTTCCAAAAGATGTACGAACGTTATTAAGAACTCCACGACAAGTTAATGTTATAGATGCATGTGTTGGAGAATATTTTTATATAGGTTTAACCCTGTCAAAAAAAGTAAGAGTCTGAAGGATTACTTAAGCACAGTTTAAGGTTCTTATGATATCCTTAGTTCCTTCTTAGTTAAGGACAGGCCAAGGCTAAATTGGCCGGTTAAGAAGCAAAGCTCTCAAAGGATCATTTAAGAGATTAAAGAGCACTTAAGGAGCACTTAGGGCGATAGGGAGCATTTAAGGAGCTTTAAAAAACAGGAAGTACAAATTAAAGACATACACACGTAATTTCACATTTTACACATTTTATTGTAATTTATACATTTTACACATTTTCTTGTTG
>NW_018024184.1:0-3817 GCF_002006095.1 Pseudomyrmex gracilis
ATATAATATATAATATATATATATATGTATATATAATATATATATTATATATATAATATATAATATATATATATATGTATATATAATATATATATATACATATATATATACACATAATATATATATACATGTAACACAAACCCCGCGCAACCGAATGAACCGACATATTCTACCAACTGGTGTCGACGCAGCATGTATCCCGCAACACTATAATAAGCAATATTACAAATGTAATATAAATATTCTCAATGATTTCTCAAGTCTCGTTGAAATGCAACATAGAAATATTTAAGAAATAAAAACAGTTTTGTTGAAACAAATACCTTTATAATAAAATATATCGCAATAGATAGTTTCTTATATAAGAGATGATAAAAATAAATTTTGAAAACAAATTATTTCAAAATTGTATTAATGTGCGATTATATATAGACATATTCATGCGATAAAATTGTGTATACATGTATAAATAAAGAAATGAATGGACAAATAGATGCAAAAATTTTCAGTAGCGAAATAAAATCGATTTTTTCTAGAGCAAAACCACTCCTGATGTAAAGCGGCTTTGCAATTTTCTCGATGTTTTTCGAAAACTATTAAGAATATTAAAAAATGTTCTATACAAAAATTTTATGGTAACATTATTTCAATTTTATTATTTTTATTTACATTAATAGCATTGTTCAAAAAAATTTTTTTTATACATTTATGAAAATATTTTTTGTTTAAATAATTTGATTTTTAATATGTTACTATTGTTAAATAAAGGACATTTGTTAATGAAACTTTTGTATAAAACATTTTTTGATATCTTCTATAATTGTCGAGATAAATTGAAAAAAGGAAATAGTCGGTATATGTATAAAGAGTGACTTCATCCCTTAAAACCGTTTTTGGGCCGCAACGGAATATGTCAACATTCATCTATTGACTTCCTTTACATGTGTGCAAAGTTTCATCAAAATTAGAATTTTCCACTTCGCGAGGTTCCGTTGTTCTCTTGTTAGCTGTAACGCATTCTTTCACACATTGTTCGCAGCGCTAGAATACTTGTTTTTTCTTGGTTTTTGCACGCTGCAAAATAAAGGGGTTTTTTTCTTTTTTTTTACATTAAACATCTTACTCTAATTTATATACAACATATTTATTACACCAGTATGCATATAATTAAACATTTCTTTCTATTTTAATCTGGTTTATTTTCAGTGATTATGGGGTTAACCAATAGTTTAAGACGGTCCGGTGATAAAATAGTATTGTACGACCTTGATGTTAAATTGAAACCAAAATTGTCTTGTATTACATATCGTTTCTTGTTTAAAATTCTAGAAACCATATACGGCCTTTTATAATTAAATTTTAGTTTTTGGGTTTCTCCTGATTTTTTCTGTGTGTCGCGCACCAACACAGTCGCCGATCTGATATTGAGATGGCTTTTTATGCACACGATCATAGACTATTTTAGTATATCGCTTGACTTTATTAGTGTTATCTACCGCTAAACTCCTGTTATTAATTTTTTCTCAGTCAATATTGTGTGTAATATTCGCCATCGAGTTAATTAAATAAACCATCTCTTTATCAGACTGGTTCCTTAAGAGGATGCTAAACAGTCTTGTTTTATTAAAAAACTATTACAATTGTAGACTTAAAAATTGTGTAAAAGTTACTGCACGAAAAAGAAAACAATTCTCCAAAATAAAAGAAAACAATCTAAAGAGTCACTGCAAACAACAAATGTTTGTAAAGCAAATAAATTTTTCATTAAAAAAATTAATAACTTTATACTATGCTGTATGACTACATATTTAAACATAATATATGACAATACATACCTTGCAGTGACAGATATAACTCGTAAAAATATACTGAAATTATAAAAACATGCTATCAGAGTCCGAAAGAAAAGAAAATCTTGGAACTGTAAATGGGAAACACAGATGTTAGATTTCCTGTCAAAACACTTTGTACGAAGTACTACGTATTTCCCAAATGTTGCACCAGAGGCGTTAATACGTACATCAAAACGACTGCTTTGTAACAGTCGAACGTGATTGGTTCTTACTTTTAGATCTAACACATCATGTGACCGGAACTGCACTTTTGTGGCAGTCCGGTCTGTTCCCCTTACAAGGTTTTGTCTCCGGTTGCCAGTTGGTTTTATCTCTACTACCGACAAGATGTTAATATTACGGATTTACTTGAAATCACGATTATTTGAATCTTTCGGAGCTAGGCGAACGCTTTGACTATCTGACACTTTCGGATCGGTTTTGGCTCTTTGTCAAAATTTACGTTGCCCCGAATCTCTTTTTTATGCAAACGGCCCTAATGCTCGTCGGTTATTTGTTAGATACTTACCTTGGTATTAACGCGATACGCAATACCTTTCATGAGTTCCGCCAATCAGAACTGGAATCCCCGCTGAGCTCTCCTCGGTTTGTCCAATTGTCTGACGATGCGCGCTCTTGGTAACTCGGCGCCGACCAATTGTATGCTCCCGTCCATCTTAAGTACCAGATCTGACGATTTCGGTATTTTGCAATAATTGTACTATTTTTATAATTATAAATATATATTTGTATATTTATTTTCTTGAACACTTAACTTACACTCGTGGATTACGCTCTTTGCAATCGTCTAAACCTTTCTCGTTGCTGGGTTTGCTATTCCGGACAAACCGTGCTCGCTCTTGACAGAATTTATTGAGTACAATTTCGGACATTACACACAAGTTGTTATTATAAATCCGACCCGGGTTAGCCGTGGTATGTTTTGGAGTGATTCTTTAATCCGTGCCTTGGTTTACTCTACTGTTCTCTTGATTAGACTAACTCCCGAGGCGCGCTTAGCGCAGCCTTTTGTTCATGGCTCCCCCACTCCATTGCCTTCTAGTTCCTGAACATTCTCTCTTTTAGAAAGTTCTCTATGCGAGATTTTTCTCCGTCTCGAACTTTTGGTTTACTGTTTTGTTTTCTGCGCTCACTCGGTCATCTTGTTCTTCGAGAACGTTCTTGTAGTCAAACAACTCCGCTTTCCTTTATACCCCTAAACTTATTATTAAACATCGGATTGTTCCCGAACATTGCTAGACCACATAAAAAAATAAACAAAATTCCGCAAATACATTTAATTTTCACGCGATAATAATAGAAGCTTTTAAATAATAATAATAAACAAATTATAAAGATTATTTAAATAATGATAGCGGCTTTTAAACAAAATAAACAACTCATCAAGATTCTCAAATACTAATAACAGAGGCTCTTAAAAAATAAACAAATCATACAGGCTCTCAAATAATACTAATAAAGGCTCTTAAACAAAATAAACATATGTAAACGCGTTACTTAACGCACTCCTATCCTTAAACCTAATGTCAACGCAATTACAATTTTTTATGCACTGCTGCTGCTTCTCCTCGTCTGTTTAATAGTAATTAACTGTTTGTAAGTAACTGTTTAAGGGTCAATATTAAAAAACCGAGATATTACAAACGCTATCGCGAAAACTCCACAATCATTCCCGTTTGGTTGTTGTTGAACTGTAGGAAATAAAATAGGACGATTCTTTTCAAAATAATAAGTTGGGAATAATTTTTCTAAAAATTTTTTATGTTCTTCATACAATGTCTTTTGATTCAACAAATCGTAAATAAANATATTCTCCGTATCGTAATAGCTGCATACCCAATGCGAATTCCTGTACAATATTTGTATATGCTTCATATTTATTGGAACTGGTTTTATTGTATGAAGGACTTGCAGTCGAATCGTTTCTACGGGCTTGTAATAATTTGAATAGTTTCGTATCAAAC